>NW_020940360.1:35236188-35252833 GCF_900497805.2 Vombatus ursinus
TTTTTTTGGAAAGCAAAAGAATTCAAGTTTTCCAGATAGTGCAAGACAAAGAAGTCATTCTCAGGAGATATCTCTGAGAGCTGAACTAAGCCAACCAACACCGGAAATGTCCTAGGTGTTGTATATAACACTGGGCAGTGCTGTTGGCACTGTTTGGAAAAAATGGCAACACTTTGTAATAAACCAGGAATTAATCCCTCACCTCCCAGAGTCTGCCAGGGTTGTTTCTCTTCTTTGTAACCCCCAAGATATCTCAGAGGGCTATCACATTCAGTGTTCTCACTTTGGGGTTACAAAAATAAGGCCTACTTTAAGAACAACAATCATATTAGGAATGTTAAAATAATTATTAAGATTTTTGTACCTTTTTTTTGCAACTTGTTAACATGAAGCAGCCTCTTTAAAAGGCTATACTTGATTTTTTTTTTAACAAAAAAAGGTGTACAAATGTTAAAAAAAACGAAGTCTTTGTTTTTTGTTTTTCTTTTTTTAAGGAGAAAATAATTTTGTGGTTGGAGTTGTACGTTGGTAAGGCAGCAAATTACCTTAAAGTCTACCCTTTTACATGATGTCAGCATCTGGCTTCTATGCTCTAGAGAATCTCAGAACTTGGACTGCTTGAGTTTATCGATGTGGTAGCAAAGTTTCAGTGCTGGCCCTAGTTTCAAGCCCAGGTATTTCATCATCATGTCACTCTTTAGCAGTAACAATGCATTGCCATCAATTTCCTAGTTGAGAGAGACAGAAAGAAACAAAGAAGGATAGAGAAAGAGTCAGAGACAGACACAGAGAGGATATTTGGGAGAGGATGGTCACATACTTTTGAATACTTTTCACATCTATTTTATTTTTATAAATATTTATTATTTCTCCTCCACTGTACCACCCCAATGGAACAATAACAACAACAAAACATGAAAAATAAAACTTTTGTAACAAATAGTCAGAGTCTAGCAAGATGTTTACATTAGCCAGTTGGAAAAAATGCGCGTTTCATTTTAAGACCACCTTCTCTCCGGCAAGAGATGGGTGACATGCTTCATTTTTCAGTCCTTTGGACTCACTGTTCACCATTGCATTGATAAAGAATTCTTTCAAAGATGTTTTCTTTATAAAATTGTTATTGTGTAAGTTGTTCTAATTCTGTTCATTTTACTCTGTATCAGTCTATAGAGTTCTTCTCAGTTTCCCCTGAAACTATCTATTCCATTATTTCTTATGGTATAACATTATTCTATTACATTCAAAAACCATAATTCGTTTAGTCATTTTAAAATTGGTTGGCATCTCTTTAGTTTTTAGTTTGGGGCCATTGTGAAAAGATCTACTATAAACGTATTTGTATACATAGCTCCTTTTTCTCTTTTTTTGGTAAGACAGATGCAGAGAAAGACAGAGGCATAGGTATAGAGAATAGGCCTGTTAGCGGTATTATTACATCAAAGAATATGAACAGTTTAGTGTTTGGGGGACTTTGTTCCCTCAAATCTAAATCCCCTCAATCTAAATTGCTTAGACTTATGAATTTTAGGGCCAAAGTTGACTTCAAATCACATGAAATTTTTAAGAAGATGAGTTGCATTTTCCTCGTCAGATAACCACTTCTATCTTTTTCCAAGTTAAGTTTGTAGAGGAATTGTCAAGTACAAGGCCTATCACTAGTAAAATGACTTAGAAATTTAAGTCTTTAGTTAATAATGACAATTATAATAATAATGACTAATATTTATTTACTTAGTGCTATATAGTATAAAGATGCTTTTAAAGGCAACATCTTTTACCTCCAGTGACTTGAAGAAAAACAAATCAATATACCCCGATTTTGAAAGCAAGCGTCATATCTGGATGTATGGCTTAGTTTCTTTCATGATTGCTTTGTCCTTTTTCTTTTTTGGGGGGGGTTTAGGCAATGGGGTTAAGTGACTTGCCCAGGGTCACACAGCTAGTAAATGTTATGTGTCTGAGACCTTTTTCCTTTTTTTCTGAGAAACACACACACATATACAAATATGTGTATGTATGTATACATATATTTTCCAAATACATTCCATATATTTTCTCCCTCTCTCTCTCTCTCTATATAGTATGTGTATATATGACTGTGTGTATATATATGTGTGTATATATATATATATATACACATACAAATATGTATATTCATTCAGTTGTTTCAGTCATGTCCAACTCTTTGTGACCTCATTTGGAGTTTTCTTGGCAAAGATATTGGAGTGGTCTGCCATTTCCTTCTCCAGCTCATTTTACAGATGAAGAAACTGAGGTAATAGAGGTTAAGTCACTCGCCTGGGGTCACACAACTAGTAAGTGTCTGAGGCTGGATTTGAATTCAGGTCTTCATGATTCTAGGAATGTTGCTCTATCTACTATGCTATATAGCTGCCATCTATATCGATATTGATAGTTATAGCTGTATCTGTGTTGTGTATATGTATATGTATGTGTATATGTGTATTATATATATTTATGTGTGTACATGTATTATATTTATATATATGTTTATATGTGTATATATGTATGTATAGTAAGGTTGTAGTCATTTAAGAATAGGTGTTGGAGTTTAGAGTTGAGTACTTAAATGTATTCTTAATAAGTATAAGTGTTAGGGAGTATAAGCCCCTCAGTGCTTACCTATTATTTTAACTTCTTTTCTCCATCTTGCCTGGAAAGGGTGCTGGATTTGGAATCAGAAGACATAGGTTCAAATCCTGGCAATTCCATTTACTACGTGTGTAACCTTGAGAAAATAATTTCACTTTTCTGGGTCTCAGTTTCCTTGTGTGTAAAAGGAAGGATTTGGATTAAATGACCTCCAGAGTCTCTTGTAACTCTAAATCTATGATTGTGATATTATTAGAAAGTTCATCTTTAAATGTTGTGTATGTGCATGTCTTGTTTCCAGAGATTCTTTCTAACGGAGAGTACTGGATTTAAAGGAAAAGGGCTTGGGTTTGAATTCCTATTCTGCTTCTTACTATGTTATCTTGGACTAGTTACTTCCCCTTTATGACATGAGGCAGTTCCCTCATGAAGGGACTGGATTAAATGACCTCTAAGGTTTAAATCTTATGAACACTTATGCTCTCTTGACCTTCACGTATAGTCAATGATTTGACAAAGGTCTCACAATAGATAGAAAATTGAGAGATAAAGAACTCTACAATGCAATGGAACAAGAATTTATTAAGTGCCTACTATGTTCCAGGTACTATTCTAAGTGAGGGGGATGCAAAGATAAAAAAAAAAAAAAACAAAGTCTCTAACCCACAAGGAGTTTACATTCTATCGCCTAGCATTCTCTTTTGGTGTGTTTTGGGTCCAGGCAAATCTTCTCATTGCCTATGTCTCTTTGTTGAAGAAACTGGAGAAAATAACATCTCTATTACTCAGGGAGGACTCAGGAAATTTTATCTCTGTTGTGTTCCCAAAACCAACCTCTATGTATCTAGGAATAAGATATGACATCCATCATATTCTAAAATATGTGAACAAAACCAGGTCTGAGGTTTTGCAGTTTCCTTTCCCCATGTGCCATTCATTCCCTGGGTCTCTTGTGATTTTTTTTCCCTAAAATTTTCATCCCTAACTTTAGTTGATTGCCAATGTGGTAATTGCACCCAGTGAGAGGTTTCAGGTGCTTTCTGGTCCTGTCAATAACTACACACAAATGATTCACCTGCTTCTTACTAGAGTTTAGCGCATGCAATTACAGGGCTACAGTTAATACTCTAATCACCAGTGGTACTTGTGTTAATCCCATTTTGCTAAGAAAGACACAGAACTCCCCAAGATATATTTAATTCATGAGTCTAATTCAATTGGGCTTCTTTAGCCTCTTCTCACCTCAATTTAGATACCTGTACTGTACATTTCCCAGAACCGCAGATACAATATTGAAGTAAGTTATAAGGACTTCAAGAAAGGAAAAATTACCATTCATTAACTGTGAGAAGAACAACAAGCCTTTCTTTGTCCTTGGATCCAGGGCCAGCCCTAGGCAGAATTCTGGAGCAGGTCAAGATTGTCTTTGCCGCCCCCTGCCCCTGGTTTAATTGCCCTTCCCACCCCCTATTCCACTTTCCTCTTCCAGGGGTGAGGAACCTGTGGCCTCAAGGCCACATATGACCCTCTAGGTCTTCAAGTGCGGCCCTTTGACTGAATCCAAACTACAGAAGTGGATCTGGCTCCAGTTCCTAGTCCTGAAGGAAAGTGCCTGAGATGGTCACCAGGCTCAACCTAATGGTTAAAAAGGGAGAGGGAGAACTGCAGGCAGAGGGAAGAGCATAAGCAAAGCTAGAGAGTTAGGAAATCACATGACATGTGTTTGTATGTGGGGGGAGGTAGGCTAGAATGTAGTTTGGCTGGAATTTAGAATAATTTGGGGGTGGAGCGCTATGGGGAAAAGCTAGAAGAGTAGGTTGGTGCCAAATTGTGGAAAGCTTTGAATTCCAGGAGAAAAAAAAATCCAAATTCTATTCAAGAGGAGCCACTTAAGATTTTTGAGCAGAATAACATTGCCAGGTCAATGCATAAGAAAGATTAATCTAGTTATAGTATTAAGGATAGATGAATACAGATAAGAAAGCCTGTTAGCAGGCTACTGCCAATGTCTAGGTGGGAGGTAGTAAGGCCCTGCACTAGGGTGGTGGCAGCAGAAATAAGAGAGGGGACAAATGAAAGAGCTGTCACAGAGTAGGATCCATAGAACTTGGTAACCAATTGGATATGAGAGGAGAAAGAGGGAAGAATCATTAATCAAGGTTTCGAATATGGGAGCCTGTTTGAATGATCTTACAAGGCTGACAGTACCTGATCTGTAGAACTGAGCTCTATTCACCCGAAAACTAGACAGGGACCTTAAATTAAGTGCCCACTTAAACTTTTCTTTGACATATTTGTCTCTTGGGAATGGAATTTACAGATTTACTTTACTTTAAATGATATTAAATGAAAATCCAGGTTTCAAAAAAAGATAAATTGTAGTGTTATGTTGCACTTTATAAAAGTGGATTCTTTTGGGGTCTATGGACCTCAAGAGACCTATGGATAGATTTCAGGGATCCATAAACTCAAATGGGGGAAAAATTCCACTAACCTCTAACTGTAATTTAGCATTTCCTTTAATTACTTAAAAACATTCAGAGGTGTCCACAGACTTCACTATCTTTGGGGTTTAGGACACAAAAAATAAGAACTGCTACCTTAAATAGCAGCTTTTCCTCATGCATTTAAAACATTCTTTTATTTGTAAAAGATTGATGTTTCCTAGAACACATCTACTGACTATGAGGTGTGACTGTAAAGGAATATGAGTGATTTTAAATAAACATCTTCAAACTTATAAATATAAACAATCATTGCCGCCTTCAAAGTAGTCCTCTCGTGAGGCTAGACATTTATTCCAATGATACTGTTATTATTTAGAATGTTTCTGGAATTTCTTTTAAGCCAACTGGGGTACATTCTCACGAATATAAAACCTCAATAGTTAATCATTTGACAGTAGATTTAATTTTTTTTTGTTATGATCAAAAGTCATTCAAAGACAGGGAGGAATAAGGAGTAAGTACAGCACCAAGCACTTAGCTTCCCAAGGGGACTGCTCTGAAGGAGTAGCTAGGTGGTTCAGTGGATAAAGCACTAGCCCTGAAGTCAGGAGGACCTGAGGTCAAATCTGTCCTCAGACACTTAGTAGCTGGTGACCTGGGCAAGCCTCCTTCCCCCAAATAAAGGGGATAGCATTCATTTGGATAAGTAAGTTCTGGGATGTTTGCTTTAAAAAAAAACACATCAATAGCATTGCTTAATGATCACATAAAGGCAGATAGGCCTGAAATGTATGATGTTAAGTCCTCCAAGTCATTGGACACTGCAGTGGTGTGACCCTTGGTCTCAACCAAGGTCCTCATGGGTACTTTGTAATGACAGAGCTGAGGATGGCTGAGCTCTTGGTAGGGAAAGGGATAGAGAAGATTGAAATGGTATTGGGAGGCAGGGCAGGGGTGAAGGAGTGATTTATTCTATTCATATTCTTCAGACCCTTTCTGAATGAGGATAGCGCCCATAGATAGAACTAATAGTTTCATAAACTTTTGGATCATTTTACAAATGAAAACCATGTGAATAAGATTCAGGTGTCAGTAGAGAAATTAGCTTTTTTGTCCTCTCTCCCCCACCTCACCCCTGTCCCTGCCACCCAAGCCCCAGTGTAATACCTGTTCCTATATACAGATGTGGTTACTGGGTCAAGTTATCCAGGATGCCCAGTTATTCTCCTGAGGTTTCCCTTTCCAGGGTACATAGTAGGGAAGCTTTCCTAGCCAATATCAATTCCAGGACAAGTGCATGGGGTGGAGGTGGGCTTGTCACAGACATTCTTGATATCTATTCTCTGACCCTCCTTCTAACCCTCTACTAAATGAACTTATTTACAAGAAGATGTTTTCAGGGACAGAATAAAAGCAAATAATGTGTTATACTGGGAGATGACATAGCAGAGTAACAAGATAGTTTAGTGTGAATCCAGTCCCTGGCTTTGGGAAATCTCAAGGTATTTTAAAAACTGTGTCTCATTTATTTTGGTTAAGCCTGGGAATTCGAATGATTATCCAGGTCTATTTTTAACCTGAGGTCAACAATCCTGACCCTTAGTCATGAGCAATCACTCATCAACAAGGCCACCAAGCGCTTAGAGACCGGGAGTGCTAAAGAGCAACACAAATTTCAGATCCCAGTATAACCTCACCTCCCACGCACGGTCCATGGGAGTGTTGAGGCCTGAGCCTTAAAAGCTTCCTTGATTCTTTTTGTGTGAATGGGCCCCCATTGTTGGGGGCAAGAGGGATCACATTTTCTAGGAAAGGTCCTAACTGGATATCTCCTATAATCTTTTCTTGATTGGTGAGTCCACAAATTAGCAATATGCTGGACGGACCAGCTACCGCTTCACTTGGGAAAAAAAAAATAATCCTAAGCTGGCCTACCTGGTAAATGTCAAAACCAAGTAACATGTGGGACAAATGAAATGCTATTTTTGAAGCAGAAATAACAGCAGTGGTTGTAGGATCTTAGAGCTAGAGCTCGAAAGGACCTTATAGGGCTTTTGGTCCAGCTCCCTCATTTTACTTCTGAGGAAACCGAGGCCTAGAGAGGTCAAGTGACTTCTCCAAGATCATGCAGGTAATAAGCACCAGAGGCAAGATTTGAACTCTGGTCCTCTGAAGAAAGCTTCATTCTCTTCCTGGGTAATGGAGAGTAGGCAAGTGTTCTTTTTCAGTATATCTCAAGCATTTCACTCTGATAGAGGGGAGTGAGGTGCGGTTCATTTGGTCCACTTTAACTAGTCAGTGTCATCTGTATATTTATTTCAGACCTCCCACCCCAACCCCCTCATCCCATTCCCCAGGGCCCATCATATCTACATACATGTTTTCTGAAAAGCTCCACGTGAGGTCCTAAGGCCTGAGGGTCAGCATCTTTCACAAACCAGACTACATCTTCCACAGTCCAGGTGGAGGGATTCTTGCTGGTAGGTCGGGCTGCATCTTGTCCATCTGGAGAAGGACTTGAGGCTAAATGGGGATGAGCGAATAGAAGAAAAATACAAAGGGCTGTTAGAAAATGGACCCAGGGTCTACCACTCAGGGACACTGATGGCTACTATCTGGAACCCTGGGCTTTAGTGTGGGAGAAGGGGAGATGAATTTTCCTAACTAATCAGGACACAGGATACCAAGAAGGGTGTGTGTGTGTGTGTGTGTGTGTGTGTGTGTGTGTGTATGTTGGGTTGGGGGTGGGGGCAGGGAAGGTGGTGGGATGGAAAAGAGAGTCATGTTTTCTTGCTGGGCAAGGGGAAGGCAGTAAGTTGTTTTGCTCTTCTGTTCCTACCAAGCCCATTGCAGAGGGACTGAACAGTAAGGAAGGTGTCTGAAATCACCTTGGCTCTGATGTCACCAGATCTGAATCCAAATACCACCTCTGATGCTTATCTGTGTGGTCTTAACATCCCTGAGACTCAGTTTCCTCTTTTGTAAAATGAGATTGGACTAGAAGGTCCTAAGTCCCCTTCCAGCCTTAAGTCTACAACTCTAAGATCCCACCTGGAGACCAAACTTTCTGCTCTCTCTAAGCCCTAAAATGGGAGAAAAGAAGAAACGGGTTGGAAGATTATTTTCCTGTACCAACTGATTATCCACGGTGTTTAGAAGAACCTTTCTGTTGAGTTGTTTAGTTGTTTTTCAGTCGTTTCTGACTCTTCATGATCCCATTTGGGATTTTCTTGACAAGAGATACTGCAGTGGTTTGTCATTTCCTTCTCCAGCTCATTTTTACCAATGAGGAACTGAGGCAAAAAGAGTTAAATGACTTTCCCAGGGTCACACAGCTAGTTAAGTATCTGAAGCCAGATTTGAACTCAGGAAGATGAATCTTCCTGACTCCAGGCTGGGCATTCTATTCACTGCATCACCTAGCTGCCTCTTTCTGCTCAATATCCTTTCAATCCTAGTCTCTCCATGAGCTGAAGCCCCTTGATGAACAGTCTACTTGTTAACCTGCTAAGAAGTGTTAAGATAAACACTGAAAATGTGACTTTTTAGTAGTGTGAGGGCAGGATGATTTAAGGTCACTTCAGCCCACACTGGCTTTAAATCAAAGCAATAACGACACCGCATAATGGAGGTACATTTATGTCTTTATTCTTGGAATCTGCAGAAGGATGAATCTTCAATACCATATCCATGCAAACCCCCTTACATGGGGTTTATCACCCACAACAGGCGTCACCCAGTCTTAGGAATTGGAGAGCCCATCTCACCATCACACCATTACATCACACCAAGACAAAACAAAAACAAAAACTTTCCGTGGCCAAAGACTCATATTGGCTCAACCCTCCTGATTCCCATTAGATTTATAATGAATACATCTACCAGCTCTGAGGCATAGTTGGTGCATAAAGGGCTAGAGCTGGCACAGGGAGAAACAACAGAGACACATGGGGAGTTTCCACAAAAAGACGTTGCAGAAAATGGGAGTGGAAAATTAAAAAGTGGCTCTAGGATTCCCAGAGATCTCCAAAGAAGCACAATCAAATCCAAAATTCTCTTGTACTGTACTACACTGACTCTTGAAGATCATAGCATTTATAAATAGAAGGAATCCTAGAGAACATCGAGTTCAACCCGTTCTTTCACAGATGGGGAAGCTGAGCTCAGCTCAAACTCTCCCCATCTCTACATCTTAGAACCCTGAATTTCCTTTAAGCTCAGCCTAAGTACCATCTCCTATGAGAGACCTTTCCTGATCTCCCCAGCTGCTAGTGCCTCTTCCCCCTCCCCACTCAAAACAAACAACCTTAGATTTTTATATAGGGTGTCCTCAAAGTCTTAATACAGTTTTAAGCTTTTGTGTCTAATTTTGTATATCAATAAAGGGAGTTTCTTCATTCAAGAGTTCTCTATACCAATGAAATCCAGTCCCTATCCCCCTCTCCAGTGCCTACCATAGTGCCTGGCAGAGAGTAGGCATTTAATACTAGCTACTTGGTACAGTGGATCTGGTGATTAACTTGAAAGGAGAAAAACCTGAATCTGAGTCCAAGTTCAGCAAATTCCTAACTGTGTGACTCTTGACATGTAACCACTATTGACTTTGGTTTCTTCATCTGGAAAATGGAGATAGTAATAGCACATATCATATAAGACTGTTGTGTGGGCCAAATGAGATAGTGTACCAAAAGTGCTTTGCAAACATTAAAGTGCTACATAAATGCAGTGATTATTATTGTTATTATTATTATAAATGTTTATTGACTAACTGATTGAGGGAGACATGAGGCATCTTGCCCAAGGTTAGAAGCTGGTTAGTGGCAATACCAAGGCTAAACTCCATGTCTCTCGACTCCAACTTCTTTCTACTGCACCCTTATAACTCTCTCTTCTTACTCTTTATTCCTATTGCCACTACCCCAGCTTAGGCCCTCCTCACGTTGTGCCTGGGTTACTGAAATAACCTCATCATAGGTGATGTCTCCAACTCCTGTCTTTTTCCCCCAGAATCATTTATTCAAAAAAACATTTGTTAATCCATCTAGTCAGACTCAATATCCTGAGTTTCCTTCAAAACTCAGCTCAAGCTCCACCTCATGGCAATGTCCGGCTCAAAAGAAGCACTGAATACTTGCTTGTTGATGGATTCATTCCTTGAGGAGCAGCATGTGGCAACATTAGCTTAATTAGATTGAAACTTGTATGCAACAAAGGGTGGAAGGAAGGAAGGAAGGAAGGAAGGAGGGAAGGAAGGAAGGAGGGAAGGAAGGAAGGAAGGAAGGAGGGAGGGAAGAAAGAAGGGAGGAAGAAAGGAAGAATGGAAGGAGGGAGGGAGAGAGGAAAAAAGGGAGGAAGAAAGGAAGGAGGGAAGAAAGGAAGGAAGGAAGGAAAAAAGGGAGAGGAGAGGGGGAAATGGGAGGGAGGGAAGGAAGGAGGAAACAAAAGAAAGGAAGAAAGGAGGGAGGGAGGATAAAGAACGGAAGGAGGAAAGGAAAGGAAGGAAGGAGGGAAGGAAAAGAAGGAAGGATTTATTAAGTGCCTACTATGTGCCAGGCATTGTGCTAAATACTTTGCAATTATTATCTCATTTATTCCTCAAAACAAACCCTGAGAGGTAGGTGTTATTATTATCCCCGTTTTATACTTGAGGAATCTGAGGCGACAGAGGTTAAGTGACTTGACCAGGGTCACATAGCAAGTAAATATCTGGGGCCATATTTCCCAGATGGGGTCCTTTTTAGAGCACAGGGTGAGAGGAGGCTTGAAGTAGTGTGACTGACAGATGTGATCGAACCCATTTAGAAGGGAGTAGAGAGGCAGTAGCCCAGCTCTTAAACAATGTTGATGGCACCATTATCTTCTGAGCCAAACAGATTGTAAACCTCTGAGACAGCTTTGATTCTTCTCTTTCCTTACCACCACCACCCCAGCTCCTTCCTACCCAATCAGCTGCTAAGATCTATTTTACCTCCACAATATACCATGAATTCACTCCAAGACACACACACCTTCTTTCCTTCTAACTCATACAGCTACCACACATCGGGTAAGTGAAGGGGAATAATATGAAATATGGCTAGAAAGGAAGGCTGGAGCCAGGTTGTGAAGGGCTTTAAAAGCCAAATAGAGTTTGTATTTTATCTTAGTGGCAACAGGGGCCACTGGAGCTTTTCAAGCAAGGTAATATGGTGAGAACTCTGCTTTAGGAATATCACTTTGGCGGCTGTCTGGAAGATAGATTAGAGGGGAGAAACTTGAGGCAGTGCAATAATTCAGGTGATGGATGATGAGGATCTGAAATGGGGGGGTTCCCATGTGAGTGGAGAGAAGGGGATGGATTTAGGAAATGTAGAAGTAGAATATTTGGCAACTGATTGGGTCTATGGGGGGTGATGGAGAGTGAAGAGTTAAGAATGGCTGAGGTTGAAAACTTAGGTGTCTGGGTTGGGATTCCCTGGACAGAGATAAGGAAGTTGAAAAGAGGGAAGGATGGTGGAGAGGGGTAACAAATTTTATTTTGGACCTAAAGCATGAATTCAAAATTATTTTTAATTTACTTTGTATGCATTTTGTATTCACTTAACAAGAGGCATGTTGTTTTCTCCTGTGGAATTTAAGCTCTCTAGTGGATAAAAAGCTGGTTTTAGAGTCAGGTAGCTGTTGTTAAGTTGTGTCTGTGGACCATAGCATGACAATATTGTCCATAGGGTTTTCTTTTTTTTTTTTCCTTAATTTTTTTGTTTGTTTGTTTGTTTTCGTTTTTGGCTAGGCAATGGGGTTAAGTGACTTGCCCAAGGTCATACAGCTAGTAAGTGTCAGGTGTCTGAGTCAGGATTTGAATTCAGATCCTCCTGACTCCAGGGCTGGTACTCTATCCACTGCGCCACCTAGCTGCCCCTCTATGGGGTTTTCTTGGCAAAGATATTGGAGTGGTTTGCCATTTCCTTCTCTAGGGGATTAAGGCAAACAGAGCTCACGTGACTTGCTCAAGGTCACACAGCTGGTAAGTACCTGAGAACAGATTTGAACTCAGGTCTTCTATCCATTGTGCTACCTAGCTGCCTCCAGAGTCAGGTAGATCTGAATTCAAATCCCACTTCTGACACATACTGAATTTGTGACCCTAGGCAAGTCAGTTAGCCTTTTAGGCCCCCCGGGCAACTCTCTAGGACTATAAATTTCATGGTAAGTGCAGATCTGCATTGGTAGGAGTTTCCTCACTGGCAACAGCTCATCCTAATGAAATCACAGGCCAATTAAAAAAAAAAAAGATACAACCAATGGGAAATCTCCAATAGGCTAAATGTCCAATATTCCGTCACTAAATAGGCAATCTTATAAGCAGTGAATCATTATTTTTGTTTTACAGACAGAAAAATGAAGGCACTGAGTACTGATGAAATGAACTGATGAAATAACTCAGGTTATCTATGAAATCTTTGGGTTTAAATTTAAGAGTTCCTATGTCTCCTCAGTCCATGGGGTCACAGCAGTTTTCTGTTGCCCCATTTTCTCCTCTTTATTGTTTGTCCTCTGTTCATGAAGGGACCATGACATCAGGAAGGTGATGTCATGACTTGCAAGTGAATTGGATTTAAGTGAGGCAGGACTGTGCAAAGTCACCAACCTCACTCTCTCCAGAGCCATCTGGGTCCAGTGGCAAGATATTGATCAGGAAGACTGAAGATGGTCCTGGAAGTCTCTTCCTTGTAAAGTATTTGAAAAACACGCAGGACCCCATTCATACTGAAGAAAACAGACCCTTTTGCCTTCCTGTCACTGCATGAGTGCACTATCACTGGGGTAGGGATTTCATATGCTAAAAAGTCTTCCTTCCCACTCTCTGCAGGATGTGGATGAGAGAAGGTGTTCTGCACTGGAACATTCTCTCAGAAAATCTTTAATGCATCACAAAGCCATCTGAATGCCATTGTGTTAAAGACATCTGTACTCAACGAGAGGATTAGGAACCACGGAAATCACATTTGTCAAATACTTTTGAATCCTACTTTATCATAGCATTTGAATTAGTCAGGATAATAGGTGCTCTGATTAGAGAAGACTGGGAGTCTTCAGTGCCATTAATGATTTTGTAGCTGTCAAGATGGGTAACGTCCTCTTTTTGGCATGAATAAAGAAAAATGAAGATAAATGAACAGATGAGTCTATAGAAAGCAAGGAGTCTTTTTTAGGAAGCTCAGAGAGCTGATTTCCCATAGTACCTCGGCTGGGTGGATAGAAAAAGAAAAGCTCATTTTTAAGAAAGAGAATCCAGAAGTAGTCAAAATTAAGAGGAAAAAGAGAATTAGATCCTAGAGTGTAGTAGGGTCAGAAATTTGTAGAACTACAGACTTCTGTCATCACCCTTCTTGACCTCTCTATAGCATGTTGACCTCCTCTGCCCCATTGGGTTCTCAAGGCACTACTCTCTCCTGGTTCTCCTCTTACCTAGTTAATTCATCTTTCTCCATTTCCTTTGCTGGATCATCATCCATATAGTACCTCCCATGTGTGGGCCCTGTCCTGGATCTTCTCTTTTATCTCTACACTCTTTCTTAATGATCTCATTAACTTCAATTATCTCTTTGCAGATGACTCACAAATGTGTATATATACATATATATATATGTTTGTGTGTATGGGTATATATACATATATGTGTATACATATACACACATATACATATATGTATATACATGTGTGTATATGTGTGTGTATTATATATATCCAATTGTCATTGCTCTCCTGGGCTCCAGTCCTATATCATCAAGCTGCCTGTTGGACATCTTCACTTAAAGCATCTTAAACTCAACATATACACAATAAAACTCACTATCTTTCCCTCTAATCTTGTCTCTGCTCCTAACTCCTCCATTTCTAATAAGTAGCACTACTCTTCCAGTCACCCAGGTTGGTAACCTCAGAGTTATCCTCAACTCTTCATTTTCACTCACCTTACCCACCCTCATTTATCCAACCAGTTGCCAAAGTTTTCTAATTCCCCTTCTTCTCACTCAAATTGTTACCATTCAAGTTCAGGCCATACATAATCAACCCTTACCTAAGCAATAAAAAGCACCATGAATTTGGTCTCCTTGCTTCCAGTATCTCCCCTTCCCCCAATTCCAACCCATCCTCCACACTCCAAAAGCACAGCTCTGATTATTTTTACAACACTACTCAAAAAGTTTCAATAGCTCCCTGTTGTCTCTAGGATAAAACATGACTTCTATTTGGCAATTAAAGTCCTTCACAATCCGGCTCTAACATGTTTCCAGATTGATTTCATATTGTTCTCTCTTATGTGCTCTGTGCTCTGAGACAACCTGGTTTGCTTGCTTTCCCCTATATATGACATCCCAGCTCCTACTTCTATACTTTTGTCCAGACTGAATCCCTAGCTCCCTTCAAGTCACACCTCTGGTTCCTCTTCCTATATGAAGATCTCTTCTGATTCCTCTACTTTTCAGTAAATCCCAACTTCCTCAAATTATTTTGTATTTACTTATTAGGGTATATTTTGTTTTCCCTTGTAGAATTTAAATCCCTTAAAGACAGGGATACTTTCATGTTTCATCTTAGTATCAGGTAGCTAGTAGCACAGTGGATAGAATGCTAGGCTTGGAGTCAGGAAGACCTTGGTTTGAATTCGGCCTCAGATATTTATTAGCTGTAGGACCCTGGTCAAGAGACTTAATTTCTGTTTGCCTCAATTTCCTCAACAGTAAAATTGGGATAATAATAACACCTAACTTCTCAGGGTTGTTTTGAAGACTAAATGAGATAATATTTGTAAAGCACGTAGCATAGTACCTGGCACATAGTAGGTTCTATAAAATGCTAATTAGTAAAGGCATCCTTAGCACTGTGACTACTTGGAAGTCATGACATTTTAAATTTCTAATAAAAGTAGCACTACTCTTCCAGTCACCAGGTTGGCAACCTCAGATTTATCTTGCAAGTCATAACATCACCTTCCTGATGTCATGGTCATCTTTGAGAACGAAGGACAAACAACAAACAAAATAAACAACGAAAGCCTAAAACATAGCAGGTGCTTAATCAATGCTTGTCAGATTGAATCCAGTAGATTGTACAAGTTATTTAGTCATTTTAAAAATAAGGAAATTGAGCTCTGGAGAAGTGAAGCTATTTGGTTGTCGTCTCAGAGTGAATTAGTAGCACACCTCTAACTAGAATCCAGTTCTCTTGACTTCCAAACTGGTTGTTGAGATTGCTCCAACCAGTAATTGAACATATGCTTCATTGCCTATAAAACATTCCATGAAAACTTTTGTCAGATGGATGGGGCAAGAGGGAAGGTGGTCATGGATGGGACCTGTGTCTAGTGGCCCAGCAATGTGGACCTTCTGTGGGAATGGAAGTGAGTCACACAACTGCAGTAGGCAAAGACCAGCAGCACACACAAGATTTGCCCAGGATTTAGAGCAGCCCATAAACCAGCTTCAGGAAGAAGAAAAATGGACTCACCCAATGGCAAGTTTGTAAAACCTTTGCAGTGGTCTGTGCTTATAAAGATAATAAATAAACTACATGGACTGGCTGCTGCAAAGGTGTCAGGGAGATCTATGAATTCAACTGGCATCTCCAGGACAGCCAAATTTAATAGGTTAGCTGAAACACATGACAGATGTGAAAAAAATGTAGTGTCGAAGCCTGGTGAAACATACAAACTGCTTGACAAATGCCTTTGTGAAAATGCCAGCATTTCTCATGGTGTGGAGTGCTTCATAAGTAGTGATGTCCTTTCCCTGGATACAGCCCAAAAGCTTATGAAAAATGAGACCCAGTTGTGAATGGAGGTATAATGAAATGTTTTTCTAGAGCTGAAATAATAATTCCCAGGAATGGAATTGCCTTGAATCTAGTTTTTAAATAATCCAGCATATTTTTACATGTGTGCACACTCTGTCTCTGTCTCTCTGCCTCTCACACACTCATGTGAAAACTCAATAAATCCCCTCATTTTTTCCTGAATCTGTACATGTTTTCAGCTCCACATCTGGAAAATGGCGGAATAGCAAAACTACTGGACTGGGAATAAGGCGTCATCATCCTCATCCTCATCATATGGCATTCAAATATCACTTTAAGACTTGCAAAGCACTTTACATTCAGTATTTCATTTAATCCTCATAACAACCCTTGAAGGTGGATATTATTATTATTCCCTTTTTATAGATGAGGAAACCAAAGCTTAGAGAGGTTAAGAAACTTGCCCAAAGAGACACAGCTAATAAGTGTCTGGGGCAGGACTCAAACCTGATACTTCTTAATTCCAAGTCAAGAACTCTTTGTACTGCACCATATGCTTCTTGGGTTCCATGGTTGCGCCCACAGTTAACTAGGGCATGAACTGAGCCAAGGCCTTGTTTCCTTAGGTCTCAATTTTCTCATTTGTAAAATGGAGACACTAATAATTTTTTTGCCTTGCAGTTTCTTGCAAGGATTAAATGAGATAATAATACCAGGCATTTACCCACCACTCCAAAGTGAGTGAAACTCTCTCTCTCCTCTCTTCTCTTCTCTTCTCTTCTCTTCTCTTCTCTTCTCTTCTCTTC
>NW_020940360.1:35252843-35272452 GCF_900497805.2 Vombatus ursinus
TCTTCTCTTCTCTTCTCTTCTCTTCTCTTCTCTTCTCTTCTCTTCTCCTCTTGTCTCCTCTCTTCTCTCTCTTCCTTTTCTCTTCCTTCTTTTCTCTCTTTCCTCTTCTTTTCTTCCCTCCTCCTTCTCTTCTCTTCCCTCTCTCTTTCTCCTCTCTTCTCTCTTCTCCTCTATTCTCTTCTCTTTTTTTCTCTATCTCTCCTTCTCTCCTCCCCTTCTTTTTTCTCCTCTTCTCTTTCTCTCTCCTCCATTTATACACACATGTATATAATGCATATACACACAAATACATATTCCACATGTGTATATATTCATGTACATACATATACACATATATCTCATCTCATTTGAGCCTCAAAAAAAGATGTGAGGAGGGGCAGAGCCAAGATGGTAGAAGGAAAGCAGTGATTTGCTAGAGTTCTCCCCCAAACCCCTCCAAATACCTACAAAAATGTCTCTAAACAAATTCTAAAACAGCAGAACCCACAAAAAAACAGAGTAAAACAAATTTCCAGCCCAAGACAACCTGGATGGCTGATCAGAAAGGTATATCACACCGGGCTGGGAGAGGAGTGCAGTTCGGCTCGGGCGGGCAGGCCGCAGCAACCCTGGGGCAGACCTCAGAGGACTGAATCGCGGGCAGCTGTGGCAGTTTCCAGACTTCTCAACGCCAAAGACAACTTAGAAGGTCAGTGGGAAAAGTCTGTTACTGCGGTGAGAGGAGAAGAAGCTAGATCTCAGCCACCCTAAGGGCAGCGGCTGCCTTCTGAGCTTCCGGCCCACAGACTAAGGGGGAATCGAGTGGCTGATCAGAGGGGGATTGCAAGGATCTCTTTGCCAGGGCTGAGGCAGGAATCTCTTGCTTTGCCTGTGCTTGGAGCTGGGTCACAGTTCTGAGGGGCAGTCCTGGGGCGAGGAGGAACTCTGGTGCAGTGGAGCTTGTTGTGGCTGTGGAGAGGAAACACCTTGCCCCTTATCATAGCACCTTGGAAGAACTGACAATTTTCAGGTCCCTAGAAGTATCTCTGAAAACAGCTGTACAAACCCCTGAAGCTTGGGACAGTACATTCTCCACATTGGAAACAGACTCTTACCTTAACAAAGAGTTTAAAACTCAAGTAATTGGTTGGGATCATGAGCAAGCAGCGCAAAAAGAGTCAGACTATATTATCTTACTTTGGTGACAAAGAAGATCAAAACATACAACCAGAAGAAGACAACAAAGTCAAAGCTCCTACATCCAAAACTTCCAAGAAAAATATTAATCAGTCCCAGGCCTTGGAAGAGCTCAAAAGGGATTTTGAGAAGCAAGTAAGAGAAGTAGAGGAAAAACTGGGAAGAGAAATGAGAGCGATGCAAGAAAATCATGAAAAGCAAGTTAACAGCTTGCTAAAGGAGACACCAAAAAATACTGAAGAAAATAACACCTTAAAAAATAGCCTAACCCAAACGGCAAAAGAGGTCCAAAAAGCCAATGAAGAAAAGAATGTCCTAAAGAGCAAAATTGGACAAATGGAAAAGGAAGTCCAAAAGATTACTGAAGAAAATACTTCCTTAAAAATTAGAATAGAGCAATTGGAAGCTAGTGACTTTATGAGAAATCAAGACACTGCAAAACAAATCCAAAAGAATGATAAATTAGAAAATAATGTGAAATATCTCATTGGAAAAACAACTGACCTGGAAAATAGATCCAGGAGAGAGAATTTAAAAATTATTGGACTATCTGAAAGCCATGATCAGAAAAAGAACCTAGACATCATCTTTCAAGAAATTATCAAGGAAAACTGCCCTGATATTTTAGAACCAGAGGGCAAAATAGAAATTGAAAGAATCCACCAATCTCCTCCTAAAAGAGATCCCCAAAGGAAAACTCCTAGGAATATTGTAGCCAAATTCCAGAGTTCCCAGGTCAAGGAGGAAATATTACAAAAAGCCAGAAAGAAACAATTCAAGTATTGTGGAAACACAATCAGGATAACACAAGATTTAGCTGCTTCTACCTTAAGGGACTGCAGGGCATTGAATATAATATTCCACAGGGCAAAGGAGATAGGATTACAACCAAGAACCACCTACCCAGCAAAACTGAGTATAATTCTTCAGGGGAAAAAATGGTCATTCAGTGAAATGGAGGACTTTCAAGCATTCTTGAAGAAAAGACCAGAGCTGAATAGAAAATTTGACTTTCCAATACAAGACTCAAGTGGAACATGAAGAGGTAAACAGGAAAGAGAAATCATAAGAGACTTATTAAGGTTGAACTGTTTACATTCCTGCATGGAAAGATGATATTTGTAACTCATGAGACCTTTGTCAGTATTAGGGTAGTTGGAGGGAAAAAATTATAGGTATGTATATATATATATAGATAGATAGATGATAGATAGATAGATAGATAGATAGATAGAGGGCACAGGGTGAGTTGAAGATGAAGGGGTCATATCTGGAGAATAAAGTTAAGGGGTGAGAGAGGATTATACTAGGAGAAGGAGAAAGGGAAAGGTAGAATGGGGTAAATTATCTCACAAAAAAAAACAGAAAAGAAAAGGCTCTTACAGTGGAGGGGAACCGGGGTAAGGTGAGAGGAAATGAGTGAATCTCATTCTCATAAGATTTGACTTAAGGAGGGTATAACATATACACTCAATTGGGTATGGAAATCTGTCTTACCCTACAGGAAAATAGGAGAGGAAGGGGACAAGAGAGTAGGGGAATGATAGAGAGGAGGGCAGATTGGGAAAGGGGGTAATCAGAAGCAAATGCTTCTAAGGAGGGACAGGGTCAAAAGAAAGAATAGAATAAATGGGGGAGCAGGATAGGATTAAGGGAAATAGAGTTAGTTTTTCACAGCATGTCTACTATGGAAGTGTTTTGCATAACTGCACATATATAGCCTATATTGAGTTGCTTGCCTTTTCAGTGAGGGTGGGTGGGGAGGGAGGAAGGGAGAAAATTTGGAACCCAAAATTTAAAAAACACATGTTTGAAAAAAATGTTTTCACATGCAACTGGGAAATAAGAAATACAGGAAATGGGGTACAGAAATCTATCCTGCCGTACGGGAAAATAGAAGGGAAAGGGGGAGAGAGATAGCAGGGAAAGCAGGCTAGGGGAAGGGGTATTCAGAATGCATGCCATCTTGGGGTGGGGGGAGGGGCGAGATGGGGTGAAAATTTGGAACTCAAAATCTTGTGGAAGTAAATGTTGAAAACTAAAAATAAAAAAAAAGAAAAGAAAAAAAAAGAAAGCTAAATCTGAGGAAACAGAAACCTCACCATTCTTTAGTGATATCTGGGCTGATATTTTCCCCTCTGAGAATATGTCTAATCAATTCTGCAATTTTTTTCTATTTACCTATTGATTTTCATACTGTCCCTTTTATTATATGAGCTCTTTTAAAGCAGGAAGTATGTTTTTGTATCCTGGAAATCATCATTGTATCTGTAAGATAATAAATACTTAATAAATATTTATTAATTGAAAAAAAATGTGGGGAAGATTTGAAAGCTATCACTCCCACTTTGCAAATGAGGAAAGCTAATGCTCAGAGAAGATAAATAACTTGTCTATGACTAGTAAATGACAGAGATGAGACTGGAACCCAGATCTTCCCTACGTCAGGTATGTTACTTTATCCACTATGCCACACTACCTCTTTGAAAGCAGATAGCATCTACATTTATAATTATATACAATGTATGATATAATACATCATACATTATATGTAATAAATGGTATATAATAGATAATGTATTACATCATATATCATATCATATGACACACTATATCATTCATTATATATAATATGATATACTATGTCATATGTTATATTTATATTATGTGTATATGTTCTAAGATTTGGCTTTATAAATGCTTTACAAATATTATGTCATTCAAACCTAACAATAACCTGGGAGGTTGGTGCTATTATCCTCATTTTACAGATCAGGTAATTTAGACTAAATGACTTGTCCAGAGTCACATGATAGGATAAGTATCTGAGGCTGCATTTGAACTCAGATCTTCCAAACTCTAGATCCAGCACTCTATCCACTGTACCACCCAGGTGCCTCAAATATGAAACATCTTCCAAAAATATGAAGTGTTAGATTTTTTTTTTTTTGCTTCTTGTTTGATCCCATTTGGGGTTTTCTTTGGCAAAAATACTGGAATGGTTTGCCATTTTCCTTCTCTAGCGCATTTTACAGATGAGGAAACTGAGGCCAACAGGGTTAAATGCCTTGACTGGAGTCACACAGTTAGTGAGTGTCTAAGGACAGATTTGAACTCAGCAGATGAGTTTTCCTGACTCTAGGCCCAGAAATGTTACATAAATTTGAGGTACATAGTGCCATCCCTCTATAATTTATGGACACTTGACATATAAGTCAGTGGAAAGTCTGACTAGAATAGTAGAAAGAACATTAGGTTTGTAGTCAGAAGTCCTGAGTTTGAATCCTACCATCACTTAATACTTGCGTGACCTTAGACAAGTCAGTTCACCGATTTGGGCCCCAGTTTCTTCATCTGTCAAATGAGGGGGTTAGACCATAGGATCTTTAAGGTTCCTTCTAGTCCAAAAGGCTACCAATATCCTGTATATACCAAAGCTAACTTGCAGCGGGAGTAAGGGGGAACTCCCCTTCCAAGAACTTTTGATGGATCGTAAGGTCATTGGTCCAGAGTCAGAAATGGCGTCAGAGGACATCTATTCCATTACCCTCTCCAAATGAGAAAACCAAAACCAAGGGAGGAGAAGTAATTTCTTTAAGGTCATGAAAGTATCTAAATTAGTCAATAATCATTTAATAAGCACCTACTATATATCAGGCATTGTGCTGAGAGCTGGGGATACAATAAAAGGCAAACGACAGTCCCTGCCCTCAAGGAGCTTTCAATCTAATGGGGGGAGGGGGAAGACAACATGCAAACAAATATATACAAAGTAAGCTATATACAGGATAAACATGAAATAATTAACAGGGGAAAGCCACTGGAATTAAGAGAGGTTGGGGAAGGCTTCCTGTAGAATAGTATTCCAGGAAAGGGAGATAGTCAGTGAAAATGCCCAGTGATGGAGTGGCGTGTAAGAGGTAGGATTTGAATCTAAGACCTCTCATTCCAGAGTAAGGGCTCTTTCCATTGCAGTTGGGGAGGTGGAAGGGGAAAGATATATTTCATTTCTATCACATGTGGAATTCATTTCTGCGCTTTCTCATAGAAATAGGATTATAAACAGAGGCAGGGATTAGAAACTAGCCCATAAAAGTCTATTATGGGTTACATAATACAATGGGAATGCTATATATTTACAGCAGTATTATGTCCTACTTCTTTTTTTTTTTTCTTTTTGGTAGAAGTTGCATAATAGTCCTATCACATTATGGATTAAAGTAAAGCATTGCTATGGGGTGGGGAAGGGAGGGAATAAGGGAGGAAAATCCTTAGAATGATTCATAGAAAAGGGTTACATTTTTAGATAGGAGGGAAATATCAAGGCTCCCAAAATCTATGGGCAAGAGCTAATAATTTGAAAAAGTGATGATGATGATGGTGATGAGAAAATTTTGCATTTGTTTTGTTTGCATAGGGAAAGACATTTCCTAAAAGTAAAATCTCCTTAGCCACATCTCTTGATTATACAAATTTCACTGAACACGAGCTAATACCGTAGGAAAAAACGATTAGCAAATTCATGGCTTCATATTCTTTACTTGGCAAAGCTAATTGATTGTTTATTTCAGATTAGATGTCCTACCTCTATTAAAATAAGGAAGAGATGGTGTTTAAATGTAAATATGCTTAAATTTCCACAAGTATATTTGAATTTTACACTGCTGAATTTTTTAGCCAGGAGACCAGTTTAGCCAGGTATTTAAATGCTACATCTATAAACAAGTAATAAAAGATTATTTAGCCAACTTTAACATTTGAATTTGCTAATTGTTCTTCCTAGTTGTCTCTTTTATCTTGTGTTGAAGATGTAGAAACACCATAAAGATGCTTCATTTTTCTTGAAGTTAGAAAATAGTGACCCAGGACATGTTTGTAAGACAAACCAGTATGGAAAGTTCCCTATTACCATGCACTTACATGAACATATAATATAACAAGGTCCATGAGTTAGTTGGCCTGTCACTAAATTAGCAGATGAGATTCTGCTGAAATACAGAGAAAAACTTTTCTTAGGCATGCTTACACACAGCCACTCCTGTAGTGGGGATATGGACGTGGATATGAATTGTGACTATGAAGTCATGATATTAATATTTAGGGGGACTTATAGAATAATTTCCCTTATCTTATTATCATACTGGATGCTCCATTCAATTCAGTTCAACACAGACATGTTGACTATTTACTACATCAACACAGATATATTGACTATTTACTACAAAGGACGATGGACTGGGTGCAGTGGGGAAAGAAAGCTTGGACAAAACTTCAACCCCTGCCTTTAAGGAGCTTGCAATCTAGTAGAAGAGGCAAAACGTGTACTCAAATAAGACAGAATGGGATAGGTCATAGGAGAAGTACGAGCAAAGACTATGAATGTGCATATATGCATGCATACTAAGAGAGACAGAGGAAAAGAAGGAGAGAGAGGAAACGGAAAGGAAGCTTCTTGAGGATATAGACTTTTGGTTTTGTATCCCCAAAGCCTAGCACAGTGTCTGGTACATGGTAAGGTTTTAATAAATGCTTGTTCACTTCCTAAATGAATGAGAGGAGAGAGAAAGAGGGAAAGGAAGGGGAAGAAGGGGAGAGCAAGAGGAGGAAGAGGAGGAGAGGATAGAAGAAGACAGGAGAAGAGAAGAGGAGAAAAGAGTAAGAGAAGGGATTGGATTCGATAGCATATGTAAGCCCCCATCCCTTGCAAACTTTAAAACCTATAAAAATGTCACTTGTTGTTATAACACGATAAACCTAACCATGACAATTCATTTGGGTGATGCAAAGATCCACTGAAGATATAGAATTTTGCCATTTGGTGATTCAGGATATGACAGCTTTATAAGTATTGAGCATTCAAACTCACAATTCTTTCCCAAGACAACTCCAAACTGTAACCCAGCAAAATGATAATACGCAATAAAAATTCAGGCTGCACTAAGATCTGATTTACCCTGTTTCTGTATTTTAAACACTGAAGTTTGGATCTAATTATGGATGAGAATCCTTCGAAGTCTACTGGTAAATGCAAAAGTCAGGAAGTTTTAGTTCTTTGAAATCTCATATTTCTCAGCAATTCTCTCTTGGCTGAAAGATAGGAACACACTCTCGGAGAATTTCTTCACCTGAATACCAAAGCAAAAACCAGGGAAGCGTGGGCCATGAACACACGCTCTTCACAATACACTGACAAGTGTGACAGATAAGCCCAGTCACGTGCATCAAGATAGCAGGAAGACAGACCAAGTTATTCACTGGAGGGACAAAGCTGAGTGGTTCTTCATGACATTGGATTCTTGCCATCTGCACATGGCCTTCTACACAGTTATCAGGACTGAATAAGATACATGTTTTCAATTTACACCATGGGGAAAGAGATGTGTCTGGGAGTCTTCCCCAAGTTTATGACAAAGTCACTACTATTCCTAGAGATAACTCAGTGTTTTCATTCATGGTGTGATTTTTAGAATGACATGACTTCGTGTGAGTGACTTCAGCACCACTCAGAGGAGCCAAGCTGTTTAGTGACTGATGAGACCTTAGTGAGAAAAAATATAGTATTGTCAAAAGTTTGATTGAGGACAGGGATTGTTTCATTTTTGTCTTCATCTCACCTAGCTCGACACTTGATACATAATAGGCACTTAATATAAATGCTTATTGATTGATTGATTCATGCAAGGATAGTATGGGCAGGTTGAAAGAAAAGCCATATGGAATGTAAATGATAAGACCTCTTCATTTAGCTAGAGTTGTTGGTATTCATCATGCTAAGAGCCAACAACCTCCTAAATGGTCTCTCAACTTTTAGTCTCTCCCCTTTCCATTCTATCCTACCGCTGCCAAAATAATTTTCTTAAACCACAAATCTGACCACGCCACTATCCTGCTCAAGGATCCTCAACGGCTCTCTATAATAGCTAAGATAAAGCACAATGCTTCTTGACAATGAAAGCCCATCACAATTTGACTCCAGACTACCTTTCTAGGTTTTCTTATATTCATGTACTCTTTGTTTCATTCAAACTATCCACGTTCATGGAATGTCCCTCATGTCCAAAATGCACTCCCTGCCCACCTCCACCTCTCAGAATCCTTCTCTTCCTTCAAGGCTTAGCTTGTGTGCCTCCTCATCCCCCTATTTGTTGGTGCTCTCTCCCACCATAAATTATATATTTGGAATCAAAAGTCTGGAATTCAAATCCCAAGTCTATCCAAGCGACCTTGGGCAAGTCACCTAGCCTCTGCAGGTTTCTTGTTCTAAAAAAAATGAAGGAATGAGACAAGATAACTAATAATGTTCTCTTCTGCATTGATCTTATGCAGATATATTGAAGTTTTGGTTTTTTTTAAGGCAGACTTTAGTTTCCAATGCATACTCAAAATCCATGCCTGTCCCATCCCCCAATCCTACCAGAGTGTTGCAAACTAAACCATTGCTAGTTCCAAGCCCATTCCTGAGCAAAGCACAGCTTAGTCCTCTTCCATTAATTCTCTCTCATTCCTAATTTAGGTGCAAACTCTCAGTAATCTAGTCCCTGCCTTCTGGGTTGGGAGACTTCATATAGGAAAAGATTTTTTTAAATTCAGTTGTTAATTCAAATTAAATCCTTGTAAATTTCTTTTAAAATTCCCACAAAATCAGATCTAATTTCTTTATCTCTCCTTTTCTTTCCAGCCACTTATCTTATAACCGTATGGCCACGGTCACGCCTCCTTACTGGACTCCCAACTCAGCCAAGTCGTTAATATGGCCCTAGTACAAACTGCATCTTGGCTCTGGTTCTGCTTTTTAATAGTAATGCCTGATCTAAGAATAGGTCAAGAAGGCTGCCTCCTAGGGAATAAAATACAAGGAGGTCTAAAGAAGAACATATTATAATAATATGATTTATAAATGCCCATATTGTCCATGCCAGAAAATGCCAATCTCCCTGGCAAGTGGGTGTTTATGTTGTGACCAATCAAGTATGTATCACCACAAAAGCTCAAAGTTCCCAGAATCCCACAGGCTCTATCATTGGCACTTTAAGCAGCCAACTCTAGAGCTGTGCCTTGTAGAATTAAAGAAAGAGGATGAGTTCATTTAATTATTATAATAGAATTATTTTCCTCTTAACAGAAGCTGGGAGAATAAGAATAAGGACAAATTTGATAGGATAAGGCACTTGTGAAGAGAACAGGTCTGGGGACACTACAATCACAACCTCAGAACTGATGTTATGGACAACCAGAAGGCAACATGACAAGAATGATCTCTTACCAGGAAGGAGAGGAGAACCCAGGAGTTTGGAAGGGAGATAACACTTACCACCTAGGGTTCTTGTGAGGATAAAATAAGGTAATACTTGAAACAAACTTTGCAAGCCTTAAAGCTCTATATAAATGCTAGCTATCATTTATTATTATTACTATTATTATTATAGAAAAGGAGAGGGGAGGGCACCAAAGTTAATTTTTTCCCTAAGTCCTACCATCCTTCCAAATATAAAATAGGAAGAGACTCCTCCCTTTGGAAAATGACATCCAAGACAGAGTGCTCATCCCTTCATTCTAGCCTGGAGAGTCATTCCAAGGGAGGGGCTTGGGGCAGGGTTTATAATCTTATGGCATAAACCACCAAATTGACAGAAGGGTCCTAGTTCCTTCAACAGCCCAGATCTGCCACCCCCTTGAAAAGCTGGCTCCCATCACTCCCTGCATCTCTACCCTCACTACCACAAGGAGCTGGCTGAGTGATGAAGCAGATTGGAGCCTGGGGGAGGCTTTTGGAGATGGCCCATGTGTGCTGGGTAGAGCAAAGTAAACATACGAGAGCATTTTTGATCCTGCCTGCCTATATAAGTATGCAATCTACAGAGATCTGGTGGTCTGGGAGCCAAGGATAAGAGCAATGTGAGATTCTGCCTTAAAGGATACAGGCAGGGATGTGGGAGGCAGTAAAGGAATAGGGCCAAGGCCGCCTAGCACCAGGTGAGATCTCTCTCCCCATGTTGTACTTCGCAGGGAAATTATCAATTGTATTGGCTTCTCATGAGTCCTGTGAGCACAACCCCTCAGCCCTGACCTCCAACTGTTACGCAAGGGTGAGATCCATGGGGTTGCATTACGTTACCACTTTTGTTTCCTTCCGAATAAGTGCCATTCCTCAGGAGGCTGGACGTCTGGTGCCTCAGACCAACAGTTGAAGGGCCACAGGAGGACACAGGGCCAGAGCGATGACTGCAGGAAGAGGTAGTGAGGCCTCTCCCAAGGCCTCCTTCTCCAGAGCTCAGCCTCCCAGAGCACAAGGAGGAGGAAGAGGAAGAACCTGTGCAGTTGAAGGCCGAGTTGGAGGGGTCCACATTGTAGCGCCTCATACCCACAGGGTCCGCCAGGTAATCTTCCAAGATGACAGTTTTGGCTGGGCAAGGAAGCAGTGCAAAAAAGCAGAGATCAGCACAAGACACCAATGGTCACCGGAGCATGGTAAACCTTTCCCTGACAGTCAGCTCCCAATCATTCAGAATGTTGAGGCAGGAAGGAAGACCTGTATTCAAATATCACTTTTGACAATATCACTTGTGACCCTGGACAAAAATCACTTAATCTCTCGGGGCTAAAGGCAATTCTCTTAGTATAGAATGTGCTGACCTGCATTGCTAGGGGGATTTTTCTCATTCGAGAGTTCATTCCAATCAACGGAATCACAGGTACAGGCCTGACCTTATCCCTATTGGGTATTTGGGGAGTGGTGTTTATATAGATAAAGGAAATTCACAGAGATCCCTCACATCTTGTTAGCCTAAAATAAAATAAGATAAAATAAAATAAAATACCTATTTCACTCATTCTCTGAGGGAGCTGACAAACAAACAAAAAAAAGGACTCTGAGAGATTTTATTTCTATCTCTGACCTAAGTGTATATGTGTGCATGTGAGTGTATATCTATATCTATAACTATCTATCTATCTATACACACACATACACACACACACTCACTCACACACACAGAGTTTCCCTGGATAGAATATAAGCTCCTTGAAGGTAGGGACTATTTCATATTGTTTTTTGCACCCCCAGTACCTAGTAGGTCCCTAATAAATGCTTTCTGGTTGATTATATGGAGATGCTAAAGAAGCATTTGGAGAAAGGAAAACAGAAGGATCTAGATGACCTATTAATTAACTACACAATCAATTCAATTAAACAAAAAATTTAAAGTTCCTACTATGTCCCAGAGAAGATACTTAGGGAGGTAGGGATACAGAGGCAAAACAAAGAAAGAAATAGTGTTTGCCCTCAAGGAGTTTGCATTCTGTGAGGAAGGATATAGCATATGTATAATAAGTATTCAATCAATAAATAGTTATGTGATGGGCACTGTGCCAGATTCTCTAGGGATATGCAATTATAAAAACGAAACAGATCCTGCTCTCAAGAAACTTACATTGTACTATGGGAATACAAAGAATATATAAAGTGAGAGAGAAGAGAGAGAGAGAGAGAAATGCTTGTGTTTTCAAACACCACCACACAGGAAGCCGAAGAGTGTATTGACCAGTCAAATCACCTGAAAAGAGTTCCTAGGGCCATTGCCCAGCAACTTATTATGAGGGACCATAGAACAGAACCTTCCAGCATTCCTTCATTTCTTCCTCCCTAATATTTCCTTCCTCAACGTGGGTGAGAAGTAAAGAGCTGCCTCTGCCTATCTAGGTGGCTGCTAAATTCTTAATTGTATCCATGAGTAGATGAAAGTCAGAAAATGTTTGGCATCTAGAAAAGAGGTATGATTAGGCAGTGTGGTTTAGTAGATAGAGGGATAGAAAAGGAAAGATACAGACTCAGATGTTAGCTATGTGACCCTTACAAGTCACTTAACCTCTATTAACCTCATCTGTTTCCTCATCTATAACATGAAGATAATAATAGTACCTGCCTTGCAGGGTGCTATTTTTGTGCTGTTGTGAGGCTCAGATGAGATGTGCGGGTAAAGTGCTTTTCAAACTTGAAAGCAGTATATAAATGATGGTGAGAGTACGGTTAGTTTAAAGATAGAAATAATTACAATAACCTATAAAATAGTAAACATAATGTATAGTCTACTAATAATAGCTGACATCTTATAAAGTACTTAACATAAAATTATCTCATTGATTTCCACCACTAAGCTTCCTTCTGCATCTCACATCACTCAAATACCTTTCCCTAGAGTCTCCTTCTTTACACCCTTCTCGTGTGAAGAGGTGACCCTTCTTGCCAAAGCAAACTCCTCCACATGAACCCTTGCTCCCATTGCATCACATCTCCTCCAGCAAATTGCCCCCTTTTTTATCCCCATTCTCTCTACTCTTCAGTCTTTATCTACTGGCTACTTCCCTGCTGTCTACAAACATGCTCATATCTTCCACTTTCTGTGATCCTTATATCCTTGCTGACTCTGAGTAAATCATTTACAAATGGTACCTTTACTTGCTCTATTCTTAATGTCTTTCAAACTCTCTGTAGTCTGGCTTCTAGCCTCATCATTCAACTGAAACAGCCCTTTCCAAAGTTACTAATGATCTCTTAATTGACAAACATAACAGCCTTTTCTCAATCCACAGTCTTTTGGACCCCTTTGTAGCCTTTGATACAAGCTAATACTCTGTTTTGGATGCTCTCTGCTCTCTGAGTTTTTGTGCCAATTTTCTGTCCTGGTTTTTTTTCCTATCTTTCTGACCAATTCTCATTCTCTTCTGCTGGTTCTTCCTTCAGATCACATCCACTAACTATGAGCATTCCCCAAGGCTCTCTCCTGGGTCTCTTTTTCTTCTCTTCTCCATGCTATCTCACTTCATGATCTCATCAGTTCTCAGGGATTCAGTTGTCTCTGTGCTGATGATTCTTAGATCAACCTAACTAGCCCTCACCTTTATCCTAACTTCCAGTCCATATCTCCAACTGCCTATTACACACCACAAGTTGAATGGAGAGAAGGGTAGAGGAAAGGAGACGAGAGGAGGGAAGGAGAGGGGAGAACAAACATTTTTAGGAACTAAAATTTTAGCCACCTTTTTGAAATGCAAAAAAAGAGAAATGGAAAGGGGGAGGAGAGGAGAAAAGGAAAGAAAGAAGGAAAAAGAAAGGAAGGAAGGAAGGAAAGAAGGAAGGAAAGAAAAGAGAGAAAATTTCTGTCTACAATCCAGGAGAAACAAATCAGAAAATAAAAAATGTGCCAGAAACCTAGCCGGTCAAAGGATTATAGATTTAGAGCTGGACAAAAAACACCAATTACAATCATCTCATTTTATAGATGAGAAAACTGAGGTGCAGAGAGATAAAATGAATGAATAAATGAACGAATGAAAAGTATTTATTAAGCATTTACCATGTGCCAAGCTCTGTGCCAATCACTAGAGAGAAAAATATGAAAGCAAAAACAGTTCTTGCCCTCTAGGAACTTACATTTTTTTGTTAAAAATAGATTTTTATTGACATATTTTCTATCACCCACATCTCCCCTTGTACCTCTCACCCTCTTCTTCCAGAGAGCCATTTCTTATAACAACTAATTTCTAAAAGAAGAAAAGAAAAAATACACCAAACCAATCAACACATCATAAAAGTAGGATGTCATTTGCAATTTCCATATCCATGTCCTTCCTCCCCCAAGGGGGCAAGAAAGGGAGAAAAGTTGTCATTTCTATCTCTTCTTTGAGGCCAGGCTTGTTCTTTGTCATTTTATAACAATCACTTTCGATTGTTTTGTAGTTGCCCTTTCCCTCTACATTGTTGTAGCCGATATATGCTGTTCTCTTGTCTCTGCTTACTTTACTTTGCATTGGTTCACATAATTCTCTCCTTGCTTGTCTGTATTCATCATGTTCCTTGTTTCTGATAGATCAGTAATATTCCATTGCATCCATGTAACACAATTTGTTAAGTCATTTCCCCTGTTGACAGACTTCTACTTCATTTCCAATTCTTTGCTACTACAAAAAGTGTCGCTATAAATATTTTAGTTTATTTAGAGACATTTTTGTCAATGTCTTTCTTGTAGTATATGCCCAACAGGGTAATCTCTGGGTCAAAGGATATGGACATTTTAGCCATTTCATTTACATAATAACAAACCACTTTTCAGAATGGTGAGTACCAGTATGGAGCTAGGAGCTGGCATTCCAAAAGGGGAGGTAACACATAGAAGGGAATGGTGGTCATCGGATTAGATATTTTGACTTGAAAAGTTGCTAGGTTGGTAAGACCACAAAGGATAGACCGACATGCCCTTTCCAGAGACAATGACAGGGTTTGATTATGATTTGAGAACTGGAAAGGTGTGAAGAGAAGAAGAGATCTTTGTGAATCAGGAAGGTGGCTGGCCTTGGCAGAGTAGTCAAGGCAGGAGTTAATGGATTTTGGGTGGGGGGCAGGGGTTAGGAGAGTTTTGAAAAAAAGGATGAAGTCCTCCCAGACTTTCTGGCTCATCTTCAAGGCAGCTAGTGAGATGACCAGGGAGCTAAATTACTTGCATGGAATCAAACATCTAGTAAGTGCATAAAGCAGAATTCAATGCCAGGTCTTCCTGACTCCATGATCCAATGCTGTACACATTACACCACACTGCCTCATGCTAATGGCATTCTACTTATATAAGAAGTACCAGTGAGATTCAGAGGTATATCAAAGTTTGAATATCAATGCAGATAATTTACCAGGCCATCCAAACATCTGGAGAAAAGTAAATTTTATTCTGGGTGAGATATACAGAGTAAAATGAAGGGGATGGAATAGTTGACATCAAAGTCCTTTCTAGCTCTAAATCCTATGATGCTCGGAGAGGATCATGACTACTTTCTGAACCAATGAGAAATAGCCAAGCCCAGAATACACATCCTTCTCCTATCACTTATAAATGTAAACCTTGTATATTCCATGACTAAAATGCTTATTCATGACAGATAAACACAAATCACGACCGATTATAAAAGTGACTACATCATAAGGCGGACTAATGGTAGACAATATCAAAACATAGTAGGGAAGAAAATAAAAAAGAAGAAAAAGAAATTTACATGATAACTTTATTATATATTTAAAAGGAATAGCAAGTTGTACGTAATGGGATTTGCAGTTTCATGTGTAATTATCTTTTTTATACTATTACGGAAATACTTTATTCCCTATATTAAAAATAAAATAATTTTTAAAATAAAAAAAATACTAGGAGTCATAAATCTGTACTCATATCTCCTTCCTCCCCCTGCTCACTTCAGCCAGGATTGTACCTAAGGAAACCCTTGCAGAGAAGTATCTCTCTTATGTAGAAACTTTTGAAGGAAGAAAATGCTGTAATTTCTATCATTAGCTCATTCTCATGGTCAATAAGTCTCACTGGCTGAAAAGTTCTCAAAGTTACAAACCTATAGAATGTTAAGAAGCAAAAGAAGTGACAGAAATCTAGAAACTCGCCCAGCAACCACATTTTACAAATGAGAAAAACAGAGTCTCAAAGAGGTTGTAGGTAGCAGGTAATTAGTGTCAGAGGCAGGTCTCCTGATTCCAAGTTTCCTTCTACTACCTCCATCTACCACTCTTATTTTACTCCTTGCCCATAGTCAACTACTCAGCAGACATTTATTAAGTGCTTACTGAATGCCAGATGCTGCTATACACTTATGTATATATGGATATACACTGAGGATACAAAGAAATGCCCTGTCCTCAAGAACTCACGTTGTAACAGGAGGCAATAACATGCAAACAACTATGTCCATGCAATGTGCATTCAGAGCAGAGAGAAGGCACCAGCAGCAGAGGGGACCAGAAAAGACCTCTTGCAGAAGGTGGCATCATTTGCAGAGATGAGAAGGGAGAGCATTCCAGGTATGATACACAACAGGAAAGAAGGCAAAAAGTTGGGAGATGTGAGGAATAGCAAGGGTTGATGATGGCATCCAGTGGATCGTAGGGGAAGTGGAAAGAAGTAAAGAAAACTGCAAAGGTATGAAGGAGTACACAGACAGAGAGACAGACATATATACCCACACACACACATATATATATATATATATATTTCTATTTATTTATTTTAACATTCATTTTTAAAAATTTTGAGTTCCAAATTCTCTACCACTCTCTAGCCTCTTCCCACCCACTGAGAAGGCAAAAGATATGATACAAACCCAGAATGGGGTCAGAGGCAGGATTTGAACCCATCTCTTTGTGATTCCTGACTAGGAAACCAGCTCAATATGCATTTGTCCACCATCCCATAGACTTTTCTTGACAAATAGTTAAGACAGTTAAAAGAGAAAATTGAATGTTGAGTTTGGTAAAGAATGTTAGGGATAGGTACACCACAGAGAAATGAGGCAGGGGCAGCAGATGTGTGGTTGGGTTGTGTGGGGGCCCTGACTGAGGGCCATGTGCCTGTTCAGTAACAGCAATCACACATGCCTGTTGACAGGCTTGAACTTTCAGAATCATTTTCTCTCCAACGGTTACAAAAAGATCCTTTTCCAATTCAGCTCAGCTATCCTGCCACTCTGACTACTCCCATTAAGGCAAAAGGAAATCAATCAAGCCTCCCTTGTTCAAGCCCATTTAATTATTGAGGAGGACTCCAGAAAATCTAAGTCAAGCCAACTGAACCATAGGGGGTGTGCCTACGCTTAAGTGTGTTCTCTCTGTGTCTCTGTCTCTCTTTGTCTCTATCTGTCTCTGTCTGTTTCTGCCTCTCTCTGTCTCTCTGTCTCTCTGTCTCTGTCTTTCTCTCTCTGTGTCTCTGTCTCTCTCTCTCTCACTCTTTCTCCTTTTTTTCAGCATCCTGACTCCATCAGGGAGTAATGATGCTGCTGGTGAATCATTGTCTCTCTTCTAAGAACAATGTGCTTTAGGTATGATATCCAACAGAATGCCTGAATAGAAAAAACAAAAGTCCAAGATAGTTGCAACTGAGTGTGTCCACCAGCGCTTCCAGATCAGCCTCTGGCAACCCTTGTAAGCACAGAGTTCTCTATACTACCACTAACCTTGAAAACACAGAACCTGAGACCATCTAATCCAACACCTTCCTGAAGCATGAATCCCCTTTGCAACATCTCCACCAGAAGGAGTCAGCCAGTCTCTACTTGAAGACATCCATTGATGGAGAGTTAACTACTTTAATAAGACAGCCCCTTCCACTTTAGAGAGCTCTTAGATACACAAGGACAATCCATGTTCTGGGGGAGGGGATTTCCTCCTCTGAGAACAGTTGTCTATTTAAATCCTCCATATTGGGGTGGGGGAAGAATGCACTTTAGAACTGGATGCAGGGGCAGCTAGGTGGTGCAGTGGATAGCACACTGATCCTGGAGTCAGGAGGACTGGAGTTCAAATCTGGCCTCAGACACATAAAATTCTAGCTGTGTGACCATGGGCAAGTCACTTAACCCCAACTGTTTCACACAAAAAAAGAAAGAGAGATAAACATAAAAATATAATATATAAACTATAAACAAAATAAATACAAGGAACATTTAAAAAGGGGGGGCAGCTAGGTGGCACAGTGGAAAGAACACTGGCCCTGGAGTCAGGAGGACCTGAGTTCAAATCCAGCCTCAGACACTTGACACTTACTAGCTGTGTGACCCCGGGCAAGTCACTTAACCCCATCGCCTAGTCAAAAAAGAAAAAAAGAATCGGATGTACCTACTCAAACTCAAGGGTTATATTGTGTTCCAGAGCCCAAACTTTGTATCAGGTTGCATGTTCCACGAACATAATATCAAAGCTTCAGATCAGCTGGGCATTATCCTCTCTCCTTGATGCAATCTGGACACAAGGAAAATCCTTCCTTACAGGACTTGAAAACATCAAGGACAGCCTTCTCACCCAAGAATCCCCTTTTAGTAAATGTTTTCTGTCTGCTATCCTGGTGAGAAAAGAATCAGAAAGGGGGTATCTGGCTATGTAGAAATAGAGGAATCAAAAAAAAAAGAGGCAGAAGGAGAAAGATGGGGCTACAGGAGAAAGTAATCAAGAAAGCATGCAACAATCAAAAGATCCGTGGGCTCCATTTCAGCCAGGGCCCTTATTTCCTTCCGTGGGCTGGGCACAGTGTGCACTGCCTGCAAGTCATTGATTTTCTTCCATTCGTTTCCATGAGATCAAAGATGCCCATTAAGTTGGGGGACAGAATCAAATTAAAACTCAAAGAAAGCTATTTTGGGGGAAATCATCATAGCAATGCTTTTTTATGGTAGCCTAAAACTAGAAATAAAGTGCATGTGTTTCAATTGGGGAATGGCTGAACAAAATTGTGGCCATGAACAATGGAATGTTATTGCACTATAGGAAATGACAAATAGGGGAAACTAGGAGAAACCTGGGTAGACTATGGAAAGAACACTGAATTTGGGGTGATAGTACTTGAGTTCAATCCCATTTCTGCTACTTAAACACCCACATGACCTTGGGAAAGTCACTTCTCTCTGGGCTTCAGTTTCCTCATCTGAAAAATTAAGGAGTTGGACTGGAAGGCCTCTTGGGTCCTTTCCAGCACTAAATTTAGGGTCCCTTAAGTTATACAAACTGATACACATTGAAGCAAGCAGAACCAGTAATGAAAATATACAACTACAATGATGTAAAAAATTTAAAAACCCCACAAAATGACAACATACCTCAGAATAAATGCAGTGACAAATACTGAATTCAGAGGTCAGAGACTAAGAATGCCAGATTTGGGTGAAGCAAACTAACACAGTTGCTGTACTGGTCCATTTACCTTTACTTTTTCTTTGTTACTAGGGAGTTGTGATGGGAGGTCGAGTGTAATAGGGAAGAAGAAGACCTAGGGAAATGATTGTCTTGTAAAAAACATAAAAATATCAACAATATTTTAAGAGGAATTATAGGAAAAGTAGATGCAAGATTAATCCAGATGCTAAAAACACCAGTGCATTTAATGTTACTCCTAAGACTCTGCGTGAAGTAAAATTGCAGCCAAAATCCGCTATGAAGGAACAATCTGTCTCAGAACTGTGAACTATAGGCTTCTCTCTCTCTCTCTCTCTCTCTCTCTCTCTCTCTCTCTCTCTCTCACACACACACACACACACACACACACTGTACACACACATATACACCTTTCATTAGTTCCCTATTGAGCAAGGTGGAGGAAGGAGGTATATGAATGAAGGCTTTCTGCCTGTTACCTTATCCCTCAATAGTTGTCTCCATCCCTTTGTTTAAGACTCACTGGCTTTCCCCAGGAAATGATTTTCTGTCCTTTCACAAGATTGCTTTGCAGGGCTGGACTTAATGGGCACATTTCAGCTGGCAATAAGCCTCCAGCCAACTGATCAATGTCCAAATGAAGGGTTTGTTCACAGCTCAGCTAGTTGAGCTGTTTGCTAAGGCTACAACACCCTAACCCCTCAGCTCAGAAAAGAGGAAAAATCTCTGTCTATCTATCTATCT
>NW_020940360.1:35272462-35469889 GCF_900497805.2 Vombatus ursinus
TATCTATCTATCTATCTATCTATCTATCTATCTATCTATCTATCTATCTCTTTCATATATCTATCTATCTATCTATCTATCTCTTTCATATATCATATATAAGATATATTCAGGAATACAGCACATTCAACTGCAAATAGATATGGCATAGCTAGCTTTATCTATTACCTATTGCTCACCATAAGCCCTTCTCTTAAAAGAGCTCACCAAGCAGGTTCTGGGATTTTTTTACTGAATCTAGTCTCCAGGCTGGGGCATTTCCATGACAGCAGAGATCCATCTGTGTAGCTCCTGTTAAAAGCCCTGGCTCCACATTCTGTCCCCATTCCCTAAGGAGGCCACCCCCACTGCTCCCCTCTAAACACTAAGACGAATCACTTACCTCGGACAATAAAACCTCTAGGTTCTCTCCCAGTCAGCTGGGACGTGCAGTCCTTCCAGTGCTTAGCAGAAGCACAGAACTCAGGGAGACAGAGACGAGACCCTTCTGGCATGGACCTTTAAGTAAACGTCTAACCTGATTGCATAAACCCAGCATATTTCTTGTCTCCTATTCAATGGAACTCTCTGGATCCTTCCAACTCTTTGGGGGCTTCTCTATCCGTGCCCTGCCCCTTGCTCTCCCTGTGATAAAAACCCATCATGTTTTCTGCCATGAGTGGCTTCCCCCCCACCCCCCACCCCCCATGTCCCCTCATGCCCTTTGGTTTCATCCTTCCCTAGGTCAAAGGGCACTTCAGGTTGCATTACCTATAGTGTTTTATCATTTTATTTGCTTCAATTACTTTTCCCATTAACTTTTTCTCAGGCCAGTATAGATTTTCTTTTTAAACCTGTCTCCTTAGCTCAAATCATTCAGTGTTGGACTTAACCCAATGACCCTTTTCTGTGCCTGCTTAAGTGCTATCATATTTTCTCATATAATAGGTAGACCAGAAAGCAACATACAATTTTAATCTGTCTGACATTTGAACTTCCTCCATCCTAAACACTCATGCTCTTGCCTAAAGCCTTATTATAAGGCTCTGATCGAAGAGGTTATTTGGGGGACTTTGCAGACAGGAGTGGTGTATTCCAGTTTTGAAGTGATGGGATGAACTTATCTTCTATGAGATAATTCTTTGTAGTTCTTCCCCCATCTCTGGGCTGAGGGAGGAAAGATTTCTAGTTAGTGCCTTCACTCTGAGATTTTCTTCTTTTATCTTGTATGTATCTTGTTTGTACAAAGTTGTTGGCATATTGTCTCTTCCTCCCACCTTCTCCCCTTAGATTGTAATTTCCTTACAGGAAGGGACTGATTTTGCCCTTTTTTGTATTCCTAAGGCTTAGCATGGTGCCTGGCACATAGTTGGTACTTAATAAATGCTGCTTTTTGACTTGACTAGTTAAGCAATTTCATATGTTTGTAATCAAGAGGCTATATCTCTGCTACATCTCTGCCACAAAGATTTCCCTGATCCTCTCCTCTCTTCACCTCCACCTCTCATCCCCCAGTTGTTAAACCCAAGGACAAAAGCAAAGTCCTCCTTAACTAATTCTTACAAGGAATTAGATTCTTGGGAAGCTGATTTGATTCAACAAAACCTATGTCCTATGTTTGGAGCTATCACAAAAATTAGAAGATTTTTTTCCCCTTTACTTTTAAATTTTGATTGAAACTGACAAAAAAAGGAAAAAAAAGGGTGTCCTTGGGATCCCACCCTTTTACTCTTTTTTCAAATGGAATTAAGTGGACTTCCCTAACCAACAGATTTGATTTATAGGAATCAAGCAGCAGAGATGGATTTTGAACCTGGTCATCTGACTCCAAATCCAGTCAGTCAGTTAGTCACAAACATTTTTTAAGCATATACAGTTATCCCTTTCACATCACAGGGGTTAGGAGTGTGGGTACCCACCCCAATGTGATGTAGAAAATCCACATAAAAACGTCTGGCCCTCCCTTCGTACCAGAGAAGAATGAATTATTATGGTATTAAAAATAAAATATGTTGATATTATACAATACTACACATATATTCTATGCATTTCTGAGTTTCTAAACCTTTTCTGTGTCATCTGTAGCTTCTGCAAAACTCCCACCAAATTCCCATTTAATTATGCTTACATGCCATACATTGAAACCTTGATGGGGAAAGTTGCAATGTGGAAGTGATAACTGTACTATGTGCCAGGCATTGTGTTAAGTACTAGAGATGCAAAGAAAAACAAAAATAGTCCTTCCCTTCAAGGGACTAACATTCTAATGGAGGAGATGACAGGCAAACAACTACATATAAACAAGATAGACGTAGATATACATACACAAACAAGATCAATTGAGAACATCTCAGAGGGAAGTCACTAACTACATATCTTCCCTCTTTCTGCCCAGGTAATCTACATAATAGATGGGTGTTCATTTCACTACAAGGAACATTAGTGGAATTTGCTATTTAAAGGAACAAAATCCTTTTGTAAGGCAAAACAAAAACAAAAATTTATGTACTGTGAACAATCACTCCCTAATTTATCTGTCTGCAGGAGTGGATTTTCATACATTGACTTTCTTAAAAATCTGAACAGTCCACTAAGAAGAGTCTGTGGGAAGTGTACTTTCCATTTCTTCAAGAATGGGGAAGGGACAACAGAGGCAGAACAAAGTTGCCTGTCCAAGGAGTCACCCCTAATTAGGAATGGAATCAAGAATATCAGCCCTACCTCACAACCTTTTCTGTTAGATGACACTGACCAAAGATCTCTCTGCTTGTTCCTGCTCCTAGTCAATCATCTGTTTTAACATTTACTAGGATCTTCCTGCTTCCTTTAATTTAGTTGTCACCCCTTCTTGTATTCCTTCCAGAAAAACACCTCCATCCCTTCCTGTGCAGCTGGCTCCAGGATGGGTAATTCTTCCACACGCCCGTTACCCGATGGAGACATCAGTAAACTCCACTGGGATCTCATCAAGGGCCCCACACACACGCACACTCCTCTGTGCACCATCAAAGGTCAAGCCTATAATCAGGCATGTTTTCTTACTTTCTAATAAAGTGCTCCCCACTCTGCCACCCTCCTCCTTCCCATTTCAGTCATCTTCAAACTCCCACTGTGAGAAAAGCCAGGATATAAACAGATCCAAAGTTAACAGCTCCTTTACCTTTCCCAATCTCCAACCCCATGAGGTGTGTGTGACAGGCTGCTTGAGTTTATACAAACCCCAAATAGGCAAGACAGCCACAGATGGTACCTGGAAACAGAGCCAAGTAACTAGTTCTTCATCCCTAAGGAGCAGGAGGGGTGAGAACATGCCAGAAGATGGAGATCTCCGGGATCAGTCACAAGCTGCCAGAGAGCAGCAGGAATACCACCCACAAGGCCAATGTTCCATCCCTCCCCTTCCCCCATTGCCTATGATTTCAAACGGGTAAGTGGCTGCATTAATCAAAAACTGAAAATCAACAAGAAGCCAACCTGAGTCTCCATGATGTCAGTGGAAAGAGCACAGAATTTGGAGTCACAGAACCTGGGTTCAAATCCTGTCTCTTCTGCTTACTAACTGTATGACACTGGGGAAAGTCACTTCACTTTTATGGAGCTCTGTTTTCTTCTTTGTGAAATGAGCGGGTAAGAGTAGGTGACCTAAATTCCTTCCCATCTCTAAGTTTATGATCCTATAATCAAATACCAAGAAGAGCATGAATTTAAATTTCATACACTCTTATTCTTCTTGTCAAGACTTATAGGTGTGAATGTTAAGTCTGCTTAACAGATTGGATATGCCTGGGACTTCTGGAAGACATTGTAATTATAATATTCCAAAATAGATTTGTTTAGTATTCCAGGGATTAAAATATAATCATTGAACTTCTGGATCTTGGAACACCACTAAGTGGAAGGTCTTTATAAGGTTATACTCTGACATTTCTCTATAGATTGGGAAACAGAAGCAGAGAATGGGAATAAGGGGCATGCTGGTAAATGTTTAACAATCATTTCTCTGAAAAAATAATATATACATGGCAAATTTTTACATTTAATCTTCGTTATTAACACTTAAGCCTAGACAATCAACAAACAATAAACCAAGCTCTAATTTGTATCTTGGCTGATTTCAGAGGGGTAAATGCTCACATGGAAATTTTAACAATCAGCTCTCTTGCTGGTTGATGTTGGTTCCAGTATACCCACGGAAGGGGTCCTTCCAAGGGGATGCCATAACTCAGAAACAAAAGTTAGAAGATGATAGACCTAAAACAGAAAGATACCTTAGAGGTCACCTAATCTGACCCCATAAATTTACTGTTAATAATTCACATTTGTATTGTGCTTTAAGGTCTACAAAGTCCTGTACATATAGTATCTCATTTGAGCCTCACAATAACCCCTCAAAAAACACTATTATTGTCCCTAATTTATGGATGAAAAAAACTGATACCCAAGGAAATTGGCTAAATCACTTGACCAGATTCATGAACTAGTAAACGTTGGAAATAGAATTCAAATCCAGGTCTTCAGAATGCCAGGTTCCATCTAGTAATTGATCCATTACACCATGTTGCCTCTTAAGATGAGGAAATGGTGGCCAAAAGAGTGGAAAATGGGGCAGCGTGACACAATGGAGGAGGTTCAGGTCTGGCATCAGAGGACCTGTATTGTAAGCCCAGATCTGTCTCTTAACTGCCTATGTGAACTTGGGAAAGTTACCTCCCAGAGCCATAACTACTTCATCTGTAAAAAAAAGGGGATGGACTCAGTGGCCTTTAAGGTCCCTTTCAGTTCTAAATCTATGATCTTATGAGAAGAGACTTGCCCATGGTCACATGAGTGTTGATGTCAGAGCCAGGATTCTAGCCCTGGCTCTCTGCCCTCACTTCCAGTTGGCTTTCCTTTGTAACATGTTATATTGAATTGACTTCTCTTCTAAATATTGATCAACTGCCTTTGTCCTACAATCATTTTATTTTTATTACTGATCAGTTTAAGTGTTCTCAGCAGAGCTTTTGTTTTTTCCTCACAGAATGCAAGAAAATAGGAAAGAAGTTGATGACTTTTTTTTTTAAGAATAAAGCTTTGAGGAATGGCTCTCTGAGCATGTTGCAAGCAACTAACTCTCCAAGAATGCTAAGAGCATTTGGAGATTTGAATAATTACACCTAAGTGTGCTTGCACAGATGAAATTGGAAGACAAAGTAGGTAGTTTGTAGACTCCTACACGAATGGGGAGTTTTCCCTTGAGTGGAGAACACCCATCTTCGGTGCCAGAGGTGAAAGGGAAACAGAACTTTCAGCTGAACTTGGAGATTGGCCAGGGACCCTTCTGAAGCCATTAAACGAGCCCAGAGGCTGGCCCAGGAAAAACTTCTATGTGGTTGTTGGGCTTGGGGGACAGGGGTTTCAAAGACTCTGTCAATCTGAGGCTATCCCAGTGGCACAGGAAGCCCCAGAGAAAGAGCTATAACTCTCAACAAAAAAGGAGGACTCTTAAGACATTCTCTCCTCCTTGCCTTTATCAGGGGATATTGTTAATAAGGTGGAAAGAGTGATTGTTCTGGAGCAAATCCTGTGTTGCAATGGAATCAGGAAGACTTAAGTTCAAAAACAGCCTCAGATACTTACTAGCTCGACTGGCCAAGAAATAAAACTTTCATCTGTAAAAAGGGGGCAATAAATAGCACCTACCTGTTATGAGGATAAAATAAGATAATATAAAGTGTTTCGTAAACTTTAAAGTACTATGTAAGCACTTATTATCATTAATTATTATTATTATTATCATTATCTGTGTGATCTTGGGCAAACACCTTAGTCTGGGATACAGTTTCCTCCTCTTTAAAACTGAAAGGGTTGAGCTAAATAATCTAATCTCTGAACTCCCTTTTATCTCAAAATGATACCGCAATATTATGCAGAACAATGGAGAACTCTCAAGTTGATTTCCTCCAGTCCCTTACAAAAACAAAACAAACAAACAAAAACCTTGAAAAAAATGGAAAGAAAAAAAAACAACCTGTACAGGTGGTGGAGTGGATCTGGTGAGTGATGTCAAGGGATTGCCAGCAGAGGGCAGCAGAGAGCAATATGTGTAGCCACCCTCTGAAAGAAGCAAAGGAAAAAAATGGTGTGTTCTGACTGAACCTTAGGTAAACCTAAGACTCATGGGGGTCCTTCAGCCAGACAAATCTTCTTTGGAACTGTGAGGATTCCCAGTCTATTGGATAGATTCTTTTCCTTTTTAATCCCTGAGTAATTGGTAGTATTGTATGCCTGCTTCTTCTGAATGGTTCATTCAGTGTTACCTAAAACTCTTCCTCAACAGTCATTACTCAGGATCACATACCCCTTAAGTCATGTTCCTCACCCTCCTCACTATATACCCCTTTATAATCAAGAGGCTATATCTCTGCCACAAAGATTTCCCTGATCCTCTCCTCTCTTCACCCCCACCCACTCACCCCCCAGTTGTTAAACCCAAGGACAAAAGCAAAGTCCTCCTTAACTAATTCTTAGAAGGAATTAGATTCTTGGGAAGCTGATTTGATTCAGCAAAACCTATGTCCTATGTTTGGAGCTATCACAAAAACTAGAAGATTTTTTCCTCTTCACTTTGAAATTTTCATTGAAACTGACAAAAAAAAAAGAAAAAAGGGGTGGAGCAAATCGTGAGTCTATTGGATTCATGGTTGTCCATTCAAAGTCTTCTGGTTTGTTTTTCCTCTTCCTTTTATAAAGCTTCTGTAATATTATGAACTGCCTGTATACTTGTGAAGATTTGATGCCATTGGATGGCAGGCAAGGTAGAGATTTTCCCCAGGCTCACAGGGAGGAGTGGGGCAAAAAACCAACAGGTGGCTGAAAGTCTCCTCCAAAGTCCCTTGGGTTCTTTTTACCATTAGAGTCTTGGCTGCAAAGATTATAAAGCCTTCATTACAAGTGTAGAAACAATGTTGAACGTGGTATCAGAAGAGATCTGGGTTCAAATCCTTCATCTAAGATTTATTAGCTCTGTGACCATAGGCAAGTCACATAACTTCTCAGAGCCTCAGTTTCCTCCTCTGCAAAATGGGAATAATGTTAATAACATAATAATAATAATAACTCACTAAATAAAGATCATCCTTTCAGCAAGGATTCTCCTTCATATATTGTATCTTTATACTTGATCAAAAGACATTGAACTGACCACAGAGAGTCTGGAGGCTTTCACTGGAGATAACAATAATAATAATAATAATAGCCAACATTTACATACAGTTACTATGTATCAGGCACTGTGCCTGAAAGGCACTTTAAAATTATGTTATTTGATCTTCACAATAACCCTGGGAGGTAGGGGTTACTATTATCCCCATTTTCCAGAGGAGGAAACTGAGGCAAACAGGGTTAAGTGACTTGCCCAAGGTCACAGTTAATGTCAAAAAAGGAGATTTGAACTCAGGTCTTCCTGATTTCTGGCCCAGAGCTCAAACACTGTGCCACCTAGCTGCCTGATAAGTATTGAGGGAATATCTGTCACAGCAAGAAAAATAAAGAGTAGATGGGATTGTGGGTATGGATAAAGATTAATAAAAACTAGTCTGTACCTATAATTGGCCCACCAACCAGGCTTTTTTTCAGAATAGAAAGATTCCTAGGATCATATTTTTGATTTGTCCCTCTCCACCCCCAACCTTGATCCCTTTGAAACTCATTAGCACCACTAAATCTTACCCCAGATAGCGCCATCTTTGAATAACATAGACCAGGCGTCTATGTCCTTCTTTGTGTGCTGTGGACTGTTTGGGCAGTCTGATGAAGTCCACAGACTCTGTCTCATCTGATATTTTTAAATGAACAAAATACATAGAATGACAAAAGAAACCAGCTATGTTGAAATAAAGATCTCTTATTTTCCCATTCAAGTTTGCAGAACCCCTGAAAAAGAGTCTGTAGATTTCAGGTTAAGAACCTCTGACATAGACTATCATGCACATGAATCTCATCAAGGCAACAGGTTAATGATCTTACCTTTAATTTATCTGAAAATACACAGTTCCTATTAAATTAATCTAATATACAGCCAATAGAATTTAACAATCTCTCCACAAGTCTCAGCTGTCCTGAGATGTGAACGTAAGTAGAAGGGAAATGTCTTTTGTCTTTTTTCCAAAACTCCTCACTGTGTATGGAACATATTTCCTTAGGGCTTCAAACAGAGAGCCTGACACTTTCCATTTGAAAGCAGCCAAGAAATTACTCAGGGATTAAAAAGGAAAAGAATCTATTTTAAATTCTTGCATTAACCCAGGCTTCTATCTAGAGAATCTTTCTCCCTCTTCCAGCTCATTAAAAAAAAAAAAACCTATGTGCAAATACTGCAATTAAGTATAATGATCTAATTGGGATGTACAATAGTTCACTTCTAAATGAGTTTTTATAGGCAGAGCTAAGCTTTAGCACTTGGATTATAGCTTCAGACTTTAAAAATTCCGTGGCTCACACTATAGAGGCGCTCTGGGTCTATTTTTGTTCTAGAAGCAGCTTTGGTGTGGGGCAGTGATCTCCAAAAAGGGGTATATAGTGAGGATGGTGAGGAACATGACTTAAGGGGTATGTGATCCTGAGTAATGACTGTTGAGTAAGAGTTTTAGGTAACACTGAGTGAACCACTCAGAAGAAGCAGGCACACAATAGCCTCCATTTCCTTGGTTTTCAAATGGGGATAAATTCTTTTTTTTTCTTACATTAAATTTTTATTTTTCAATTATACAGAAACATATTTCACATTCTTTTTTTAAATTTTTATTTTCAAGTTCTCTCCTTCCTTCCTTTCCCTCCCCTCTCCTTGAGAAGGCAAGCAATTTGATATAGATTATACATTTGCAGTCATTCAAAACATTTCCATATTAGCCATGTTGCAAAAGAAAACAGTTTTAAAAAAGGATAATAAAGAAAGTTTAAAAAGTATGCTTCAATCTGCATTCAGACTCAAATAGAGAGAAATTCAATTAAATTAATTCAATAAACATTTATTAAGGGCCAGGCATTGTGTTAAGTTATGGATAAAAATATTTTTACAATCTAGCACATGGATATGTTGAGAATGTTTAATAAGTTCTTGAAAACTGTAAGCCACTACTAGATTATTATTGTTACCACTACAAATTCAAGCCACTACTGTCAGAGACAGGTAGGGATTAGTAGTAAGAGTTGCCTGGTCTAATGTGAAGTTAAGTGACCTGCCTAGGTCAGGGTACAAATTGGGATTTAAATGAGCACAATCCAGAAGCCAAGACAGCTTGGAGCCAGTGCCAAAATCCAAGGGACTGAGTTGGAAAGAAAAAGGTGGGTACAGAATGGGGAGTGATCAAAGAATCCCAGAATTTAAGAACTGGATGGGACCACAGCATCTATCTATCAATGAACACTACAAAGAAGGATCCCCTCTACAATATACCTGACAAGTGGTCCTCCAGCCTTCATTTAACAAGAAGTTCCAGTGGTTTCCTATTACCTCTACAATGGTGGGGAAGCTGTGGCCTCAAGGGCACATGTGGCCACAGGTTCCCCACCCCTGCTCTAGGATAAAATACAACCTTTTCCATTTGGCATTGGAAGTCATTTTCTACTGGGCTCCAGCCTATTTTTCCAGGCTTATTGCATGCACATTATTGCCCTTGATGCACTCTATGGTCCAGCCAAATTTGTCCTGCTTCTTCCTTGTACAAGGTATGCCATTTACTGCGTCTTCTTTCCTAACCTCTTAGAATGCTTAGCTTCTGTCAGAGTTTAGCTCAAGTGCCATTTCCTATCAGCCCTTGCCTGATTCTTCATCTGCAAGAACTTATTCCACTAGCTGGCACATGTATATGTTGTTTCCCCAATAGACTGTAAACTCCTTGAGGCAGGGACTTGTTCATTCTATATCATTAGCATCTGGCTGTAGTAGTCTTCTACTACATATATACATATATATATATATATATGTATATATTTGTAGCAAATATATGTAGTAGTCACCTACTACATATATATATATTAATACTAATATACTAATAAATTCATGGTGAATCTCACCTCTAGTGGGGAGAGCCCAGTACCACCCAAGATAGCTCATTCTATTTTTGAATAGCTCTAATTGTTAGGAATATTTTTTTATTATATTGTCTAAACTTGCCTCCTTACAACTTCTACCCTTTGCTTCTAATTCTGTTTTCTGGAGCCAAACTAATCTATTCCTACTTCCATGTAACAGCTCTTCAAATACTAGAAGACAGTTCTCCACCATTTCTTATATCAATGTAAACATACAAGGTCAGAGAACATGGAGGTCCTCTCTAGAATTGTTATTGTTGTTGTTATTATTGTTCAGTTCTTTCTCAGTCATGTCCAACTCTTTGTGACCCCATTTGGGGTTTTCATGGCAAGGATACTGGAGGGGCAGCTAGGTGGTACAGTGGATAGAGTACTGGCCCTGGAGTCAGGAGGACCTGAGTTCAAATCTGGCCTCAGACACATAATACTCACTAGCTATGTGACTCTGGGCAAATCACTTAACCCCAATTGCCTAAAGGGGGAAAAAAAAGATACTTCTCCAACTCATTTACAGATGAGAAAACTGAGGCAAACAGGATTAAGTGTCTTATTTGCCCAAGGTCACACAGCTAGGAAGTATCTGAGGTCAAATTTTAATTTACAAAGATGAGTCTTCCCAACTTCAGGCCTGGAACTCTATCCACTACCTAGCTGATAAACCTTCTTATTGAGGCATTGGAGTACAATGCAAAGCTCCCTGATTTTTTTTTGTGATCACATCTCACCTCTAACACTCAATTCTTTTTACCTCTTTTAGGTTCCTCATCTGTAAAATGAAGGGGTTAGACTAGTTGACCTCTCAGATACAATCCAGACTTCAATCTATGACCCTATAACATCCATTGGAGAGGTCAGAAAGCCAGCCTTGATCTCAGCCAGCCCCTGGGCTGGATATAAAGGAATCTCTTGATCAGAGAATGGGAGTGGGAGTTACTTTTCAGGCAGAGCCCTTTGTGGGAAAAGGGAGGAAACCCAGAAGAGGAAGACAACATTTATGATTTTCTTCTTGATTTGCCTGTCTGGGTGGGGTTTCCTCTTCTGTTTGACTGATCGAGGCCCTGGGTTTTATTTTGTTCTGCTCCCTGTCCAGTTGGAGGCAACAACACCAGTGCATAGCACTGGAAGGGCATTCCACATACATGCAATGCTTGCATTTCGCCTAGCAGGCCAGATTCAGAGTCTGGATGAAACAGTATTTCATCCCAACTGTGTGGTCTTGGGCATTGTCCTACTTCACTTCCCTCATCCTTGATCTCATCTGTAAGAGAAGGGACTTAGACTGGTTGTCCTCTGAGGTCCCTTTCAGCTCTAGATAGGTGACCCTGTGAACCTATGACTATTGTTGATGAGGTAGGACACTGGGAAGCTGTGTGACCTGGGGATAAAAGCAATGGATAGAGAATGAAAAGATATGAATCCTCAGCCCTTCTCTGCTCCTGGCTTCCTGCGCGGCCTTCATCTTTTGAGGCATCACTTTCCTCATCCCCCCACACTTCCCAATACTGGGTCCTATGCATTGTAGGCACTTTTGCCCAGGCTTGTAATGGCCCTGTTGGTGGGATGCCCTTCACACTCCTCACTTCCTTGACTTCTTCTTTTAGATGTTACAGCTAAATGGGGTATAGTCAGTTATGAATAGTAACCTTCCAAAAGTAACGAATTATGGGTAAAGGTGATATGTAGCCAATTTAGGAGTGGACATAATCATTGATTAGTATAAGAAGATTAACCCCAGGGATGCTAACTAATTGGGGGATAAAAGAAGAAGACTCAGTAAACCTTTGGGGGTGGGGCAGGGTTGTCTACTTAAACCTAACAGGTGCCAAGGGCTAGAAGGCAGATGGGCTTGGGTTATATGCCAGATTGTGAGTCTCCCAGGTGAATACTTCATAACAATGAGCAAAGAACCTGATGGTGCCCAAGAAGACTTCCCTACTGAGGAGATGGCTGACCTCTGACCCTTAAGTGTTCAATTCACGCTACTGAGCTTCCTCTGGACTCAAAGTGAATATTGTCTGAAATAATGTTTATTTTAATTGAGATATTAGCACAAAAGGTCACGGAATTCAAGGGAATTGCTGGCAAGAAAAAATGTTTTGCATGTTACCAATTTTACTTTGTGTATTGCATTTTATGGGTTATTTCATGGTAACTGTATTAGGAAAAATACATATTATCAGAATTAATATTTTGTTACAAAAGACTTGTATGCAGAAAGTACATTTTCAGCAGCAATCTCTAGCAAAAGATTACAGTTTTTGGTGGTCTCAGGAACCTAATCCCCTATTCCCATAGGTTCAATTTATCAGCATTTGCATTTTTGATTTTTGTGCCATTCTCTAAGAATGCTACCCCTGGGAAAGTTGAGGATTGACTGTATATGCAATCAAAATATTGTTCCAAATGGAATGGGTCTAGAGAACATAGTATTTTCCTATAAAGAGCCATCCCCAATCTTTTCAGCAGCATCTGCTGCTGGACAGCTGACTCATTCACAAGCTCTAATGTAGTGGCTGGTTCCCTCTTTCTAAGAATAGTCAGTAGAACTGCTTGCTTACTTTTTTCACTATGTCACTTATTCTCTGTGGTAGGGAGGCAGAGAACTTGTCATTTTTGAGGTTTTATTTTTTCCCTTATTGCAAGGTAGTCCCTTGTGGTAGCATCATGAAGGATGCACCAGTTTGAAATAATCCGTCAGTAACATCTCACTATCTGAGATCCATTAGAGTCTCTGAGAATGGGAGCACAGCAAAGGCGAGTTGATGGTTAACCTTGAGGCTGAGATTGATGATGGGATAGGCAGGCTGGATGTTTCTAGCCAGCTGGTTGATCAGGCTGGCAATGGCTGCAGACATTCTGGCGTGAAGTTTATGTGATACCTTTATTTTCTCACTAAGCCACATTGCTGACTTTGCACACTTGGGCATAGAGCCCAAAGGACTTGCACTATGTTTTGGGGGTATAATTGCAACGCAAAACTTGAGTTATAAAACAACAAAAATATGAGACAAATGCACAGGAAGCTCTCTACAATGATAGGGTGAACAAGACCAGTGAAGCACCTACCAGCAGTTCCACAAGCTTTTGCGCATCCCACCTCATTTTTTTCTCCACTATGAAAAACCAGGAATGTGCACCATTGCCAATTGAAAATGAAAAGGTAGTTACTAATAAAATCATGTGAATGCTTGAAATCATGAAAGTTAAATGAGCGAATGTTGAAGATATGTCTCAAAGTACCGTGCCTTGCTTGCTTCAGCCAATGGGGGCGAGTGGAAAAGATGTGTCAACTCCAGGCCAAGCAAAAGGAAACAGGCCTGCGGGGAGAGACATCTAAAAGGGCATTGGCTATGGAAGAAGGGACCTTGTCATCAGTATGGTGATGCTCGGCCATTGAGAGAGGGAAAAGTTGAGTTTCTTCTTCACTAGATTAGGGAATCATAGATTTGGTTCTAGAAGGGAGTTCAGAGGTCATCTAGTGCAGTACTCTCACTTCACAGATGAGAAAACTGGGGCCTAGGAAGCTGAGTGACTTAGGATCATAAATCCAGGGATGGAAGGGATCTCAGAAGCCATCTAGCCCAGTCTTCTAATTTTACTGATCAGGGCAGTAAGGTGGAAGTTAAGTGGCTTCTCCTAAGTCCCGTGGGTAGTAAGTACCAGAGACAAGATTTGAACCCAGGTTCTCAGACTTCAGGACCAATGCTCTTTCTGTATACCAGAGTCAAAGGGTAGGCAATTTTTTAAAAAAAAGGAAGAACACTCATTTGGTTTCCCAAGCTTAGCCATATAGAAACCATGAAATGTCACATTGCCATGTGTTAGAGTCTATGATACAGAAGCTAGAATCATAGGGTGATTGAATTGTATTTAAATACCCATATTTAAATGCCCATATTGGGCAGCTAGGGGGAGCAGGAGTCAGAAAGACCTGAAGTCAAATCTAGCCTGTGTGACCCTAAGTAAGTCACTTAATCCTGTTTGCCTCAGTTTCCTCATCTGTAAAATGAGCTGGAGAAGGAAATGGCAAACTTCTCCAGTATCTTTGCCTAGAAAATCCCAAAAAGGGTCACAGAGAGTTGGACACAACTAAAAATGATTAAACAACAGAAAGTCCATATTTATGGTAATGGGGCGAGGAGGGTAACCTCATTGCCCAGTTTGCAAGAGTTCTAGTTGGCAGCAAAAAAATGGATAATTAGGGGCAGCTAGGTGGTGCAGTGGATAGAGCACCAGCCCTGGATTCAGGAGGACCTGAGTTCAAACTTGGCCTCAGACACATAACACTTACTAGCTATGTGACCCTGGGCAAATCACTTAACCCCATTGTCTAACCAAATAAAAAAAATGCTAAAAAAAAATACCAAAAAAATGGATAATTAGCCCATGATACAAAATGTATCATTACTGAGGCCATTTAGTTCAGAGAACAATTAGACATTCGTATCTTTTAGACTTTTAGTCCAGAGGGAAAAAGGTAAAGGAAGAGAAGAGGAGAATCAGACAGGACAGAGTAGGGATTAACAATGGCTCTAGGCTCCCAGAGAAAGACTCGCCATCATAACATCTCTTCCTTTGCAGGCATTTATTTTATTTTCTATTTCTTGTTTCATTTCTTCTTTGGATACAGAAAATCCATGCTTTCCTTTTGGTCTCTGCTCATAGTTGTAGTTGTTACAGAGTTTATAGTTGTCATAAAGGCACTTTCCCCTTCTTTTGGGGGCTCCCTAGATTTGCAATAACTTTTATACTGATCAGTAAATTCTTTAGCTAACTTATCTCTCTAACTTTAATTACTGAAATGGGGCTTTGTGCCAGGGACAAGTTTCACCCCTTGCTAAGATTTTGAGTGGGATTTGGGATCTCCTTGGTTTTGTCCTGTATAGCTTGGGTTCCTGCACTGACTTCCTCTTCCTAGGGTTAGACCAAGCCTGTGCAACCTTTAGCCTGGATGTTTCCTCTAAATTTTTTCACTGGCTGCCTGAAATCCTTAATCCATAAGCCCTCAGCCCACATGTTGCTGCAGGCCTGGGTTAGACCATCACCTAATGCCTTCATCTCTGAGCTTCAGAGCATTAGATCTTCAGGGCCATCCCTGCCATCTCAAGACAGGGTGCTAGGGGTCTCAGAGCCTTAGAGTGTCTCTGTCCACCTTGAGGTGTCCACCTACACTGGTTGCTGCTATTTCCCAGGCTAAAGTCCCCATTTTGTGTTTACAGACTCCCTGAGGCTTTCTCTGGGGACCTCTTGGCTTTTACTACCTCTGGACAGAGAGCCCTGTGTAGGCTACATATGTCTCTCTGGCCCTTATCTGGTCAAGTTGAGATCCTAGGGGCTTGATTGTCAACACTGGAACTGCATTGTCCACTGACTCACTTTTTATGCAGTATAAGGGTAGAATAAGTCACCTGCTCAAGTTGTTTTTTTTTTTTAAATTGGATTTCTTGATCATTATTGAATCTGGTGCAAATTTCAGGTTTTTGCTGGCATAGATACGGAAGAGCTGGGCACGCTACTTCCATTCAGGTAGGAAGGAAACAAGCATTCTGGTACTGAGCTAACGGCTTTTTACAAATATCGCATGTGATCCTCACAACAACCCTGGGAGATAGGTACAAGAGTTATTTCCATTTTACAGATGAGGAAACTGAGGCAAAGATTAGTCAAGTGACTCATCCAGGATTACACAGATCATAAGTGTCTGAAAGTGTGTTTGAATTCAGGTCTCTTGACTCCAGGCTTAGTGCTCTGTGCACTATGGCGCCCCCTAGCCACTTCTAGGCAACTAGAGGCAGCTTCATCTTCACTTTATATCTATTTTGTATATCCTTACATTGTCTCTGGCTTGTCTCTGGGGAGCTAACTTGTGCAAGTGGATAGAGCGCCAGACCTAGAGTTAGGAAGACACATCTTCTTGAGTTCAAATCCAGCCTCAGATACTTCTTAGCTGTGTGACCCCGGGAAAGTCACTTAACTTTGCTTTAGTTTCCTTATCTGTAAAAAGAGCTGGAGAAAGAAATGGAAAACCACTCCAGTATCTTTGCCAAGAAGACCCCAAATGAGGTCACAAAGAGTTGGATATGACTGAAAACAACTGAACAACACCAACAATGACAAAAATACATTACCTCCCTTGATAGAATATAAGCTCTTTGGGAGCAGGAGCTTTTCGCTTTTGTCTTTGTACCTCCAGTGACTGGCACAGTATCTGGCATACTTAATAAATGGCACTTAATAAATGCAAGTTGATTGCTTGAAAATGGCATATTGCCTAAGGTCACTTGTAGCTTTTTAGACCTACAATAAGGACTATAAGGATCTAATGTTCTAGAACAAACCTTGCCTCAGTTTAATACTCCGTGAGGTGAAAGGATTAATCTCCAAGGTCCCTTTAAATTAGTGCTTTTTGAATCCGTGATTCTCCCCTTAAGGTTGTGTCTACAAAGGAACATCAAATCTTTGATCGAGAGTTGCTAGTCTGACTCCATTTTACAGATGAGGAAACTGAGGGCCAGGAAGGCTAAGGGAAATTCTTGAAATCATAGGGATTTGAACCCAGGTCCTCCAATTCTAGAGGTAGTAAGTCCCCTTTTCACCCTACCACCCTGCCTTTCATTTAATTTGGGGTACTACTTAAAATATGAGCAAAAAGTCCTCCTGAAGGGTGACAAAAGGGATGGAATGGGTACTGAGCAACACTGCTCCCACTTTTCCTTTTATCCCGGCTCTGTAACCTAACCTGCCAAGTCTGATTAGGACCAAAGCCATCATGCTTCTTTGAACAGCACTGCAGCCTGTTTTAAGAAAGGTTATGATCTGCAACCATGGGGAAAGGTTGTCCTGCCATCCCAGGTGCCACCCAAGGGAAAAACCTGGAGCCTTAACCAGGGCTTTCAGGCTGGGGTGAGAGAAGGGAAAGAAAGAGATAGGGTAGAGAAAGAGAGGGAGCTAGTCCTTGTTAATGGGCTGGCCGGCTGGCCCATTCTCTGTGCTGCGCCTAATGGGCTGAGAGATTGTGTTGGGAAGTGAATTGAGACCACTGAGCCATTCTTACTGAGAAACTCACTGGAGGGCAAATTAGTTTTAGGAGAGTGTTTCTGAGCCAAATAAGGTTTTCAAGAGAAGTCTGATTCCTTGACGATTCAAGCTGGTTGGCACCTTAGAGAACATATAATCCAACTCCTTCATTTTACAGTTGAGAGAGCTGAGGCCCAGAAAGGTTAAATAATTAACTAAAGAACACATAGTTTCCTAGTGGCAGAGCCAGGGTGACAACTTGGCTCTCCCAGTTTCTAGTTCAGTCTTCTAAATACTCCTAACTTTGTAATAGTGAGCCCACGTCTCTTCAAGTTGTCCTCTATTGCTTCTCCTTCATTTAGAAGGGATCAGTGACCAACGGGTGATGTCTTGACGTGTGGGTGAGTTGGATTTAAGTGAGGCAGAGTTGCACAAAGTCTTCAGCCTCAATCTCTCTTCCACAGTCATAAAAGTTCAGTGGCAAGACAAAAGTCAGGAGATTGGCAATAGCCTGGGATTCAGTGGATCAACTCAGCATCTTCAATGTCTGACCAAGCTCTAAGTGCTCCACAGCACCTGCTTCAGCTGCCTTCATGGCCTTTGGAATAAATCATTGTCATCTGTACACTCCACCAAGGGAAGTCTTCGCATGCTTGGGGTAGATATCTCCCTAACTCACTGACAGGTTTGAAGTCTGTCGGTTACCCTCTACCTGATTTAGCCCATCTGCCAAGACAGTTTTACCAGGATGAGGCCACTGCGCATGCTACAGTTTCTTGGAGCCACAGGTGAGAGTTGGGTGGCAGGTGAACACCAAAGGTGGGTAAGCAGCCTTGAAAAGGGCTTGGCAAGGCCTCACACCAGAGGTGCTAGTCCTCCCTTAACATTTCATACACCCCTGATGTTGTCCAAAAGGGTATTGACTAGCCGTGTGACCTTGGGCAAATCACATAACCTCTATTTGTCTCAGTTTTCTCATCTATAAAATAGGAATCACAATAGCACCTACTTCCCAGGATTGTAAGGGTCCAATGAGATTGCATATATAAAGCATTTTGCAAAATCACTACATAAATACTAACCATTGTGAGAAATATAGGATGGATCAGACTCATGACTGTATTTCACTTTATTAAAATGTTTTACTGTTTCTTTTTGTTTTTATTACACTACTGTGACTTACCATTTATCTTCCACACATATTCACCAGGTAAAGAATCCTTCTTCATATTAAGTACAGTTGAACAACACAGGCACATTGACCATATCTGACTGTGCCTCATTCCATACCCAAAGCCTACTGCCTTTCAGTCAAAAGGAAGGAGGCATGCCTCATCACTGGTCCTCCAGAGTCAAGTTTAATCCTTGATCTCAATTCTGATATATGTTTGTGGTGTTTCCCTTTATACTATTATGAGCACTGTGCTTTTATTCTCTTGATTTTACTTATTTTGTTTTACTTATTTGTTTACTTATTTTGTTCTGCTACAGTTGTTCCCAACTTTCTCTGAATTTCTCATATTAGTCATTTCTTAGGGCACAATAATATTCCATTGTATTCATATATTATGATTGATTCAGTCATTCCTCAATCAGTTGGCAACCACTTTGTTTCCAGGTGTGTGTGGGTGTGTGTGTATGTGTATCTACATTTTTTTGCTACCACAAAACAGCATGACTATGTAAATATACATATATATATATGTATATATATATGAACCCAAAATAGAGTCCATATATAATGTATGTATGTGTATATACATATATCCTTTATATGTGTACATATACACACATGTATATGTAAACCCAACATATGTTTGATATATACATATATAGTACAAATATACATAAACATATATGTATATTTTCCTTGATGTGTGTCTATATGTATATATACATATGTGTATATAAATCCAATATATATTCTGTATATACAAATACATGTGTATTGACATATTTGTATAAATATATAATATAGAAATATAAATGTAAATATATACATACAAGTATATACATATACATACATGTGTGTATATATGTGTGTGTATATATATATATATATATATACAAATGTATACATATATGTATACACACATATTTTTCCTTTCCTTCTCTCTTTGACTTTTTTGGGGGTATGTGCCCAATAGTGGAACTACTGGGTCAAAGGATATGAGCTCTTCAGTCACTTTTCTACTATGACTTCGAATTGTTTTCCTTAATGATTGGTCAATTAATGGTTCTACCTACAGTGTAGTAGCGTACCTATCTTGCCATAGACCCTCTAACATTGACTGTTTTCATCTTTTACCATCTTGGCCAATTGGCTACAAGTCTACTCATTTTACAAATAAGAAAACTGAGGTCCAGAGAAGGTACTTGATTCTCCCAAAGCCATAGAGGTAGGAGGTAGCAGATTTGGGACTTGAGCCCAAGCCCTCTGAAGCCATGTCTAATTTCCATTCTCCTATGCTATATTGCCAAGTGCTTGACTGAAATTAAGTCATACTACCTCCATGGCATTTTCCTCTCAGTCCAGTAACCCTATCGAGAGAGACAGAGAGAGAGAGACAGAGAGACAGAGAGAGAGAGAGAGAAAGTCTTTCTAGGGGAAGCAAATACTTCCAATCAATGCAATTATACTCTCAAGGAAACAACCATTTTGACAAGTGACCTCTGTAGAATTTGTCCATTTAGCCCTACTATCCTGGAACTATCTGTCCTCTCTCTGACATGAGGAAGTCCAGCAGACCTGTGTAAAAATGCTCATGGAGAAGAGGAGGGGTGGGAAGAGGCAATACTTTAAGTATTTTAGTGAGAGAAAGAAGGAAATAAGCATTTATTAAGTGTCTTTTATATTCCAGATATTCTGCTATAAGGGCTTTACAAACATTATTTCATTTAATCCTCACAATAACTCTGAGAGGTAAGTGCTATTATTATCTCCATTTCAGCTGTAAGTTGAAAAAACTGAGGTAGGCAGAGGTTAAGTGACTTGCCCAGGATCACACAGCTAATAAGTGCCTGAAGAAGAAAAATATTCTTCACTGTATACATAGGAGATATGATCTGATTTGTGTAATAGATGCTTTTAATGCCTATATATTGCTAGATTAAATTATTATCTGACCCACCTTACTTGGGACTTTGAGAGTTCTTCATTCATATTGACAGTGAATCACAAGTTTCAATTACGGTTAATGTGAAAAAACATTGAGAGTCAGGACAGCATAGAGGATAGAGGTCTGGCCTCTGAATCAAGAGAGGCTGTGGTTTCAAATTCTACATCTGAGACTTACTGACAGTGTGACCTTGGACAAGTGTCTTAAATTCAGTGCCCTCAAGAATATCTTTGAGACTTGAAGTGACAGAATGCTTAATGGTCTGAGACAGTAGAGGGAGTCACCTTACCAGAAGCTCTCTACAATGAAATAACAATTCTGGACTAAAAGTAAAGAAAAAAAATCTTAGTCATATTTGAGAGGGTCTCCATAGTCTAAATTTTAATATCACAAAGACTTAAAATTATAATGTCCGTCCTCCAGCTACTTCTTAATCCAGGAAAACCACTAAGTACTGAAATAAATATCCCAGAAAGAGAAGCCCCACGAGACACCAGTGAGAGAATTCCCAGGAGCTGGGTGGTATTAGCACACTAGCAGCTTGACTACATCAAGAAAAGCAATTCTTACAGAAAGGCCCCAGAAGGTCCACGTCACCAACCCCAGCCTCAGATAACGAGGCCAGCTGGGATGGGCCAAGGCCTACCTGACTCCATCCTCCTGTCCTCATAATCTGGGCCGTTCTCAGGAGCCCCAGGGGACTGTGGGAGAGGCTGGCTGCTGAAGAGGTTGTCACACAGCAGGCTCTGACACAGCTTCCTCAGGAAGCTTAAGACACAGCCAAGGCTGCTCACCACCGGCAGGCTCAGGAGATGCTGTTTCCCATCAAAAGAAGCTGAGACTGAAAAACCACAGGAGACAGCAGTTCAGAGCAGTGTGCATGGAAGGAGAGCTTGGGCCAAGCAGCTTGGGGGCCAAGGAATCAAATCAAAGTGAAATAAAATAAAATGAATATAAAATTAGAAAGGAAATAAAATAAAATTGAAATGAAATAAAATTTAATTTAATTAATCAAAATTAAATTAAAGTACAATCAAATAGAGTAAAATAAAAATGAAATGAAATTTAATCAATTAAAAAATGAAATAAATTAAAGCAAAATTAAATAAAATAATGAAATGAAAAAAATTAATTTAATTAAAATTAAACAAAGTAAATTTAAATAAAAATTAAATTAAAACAAAACAAAGTAAAATAAAATAAAATGAAAATAAAATTTTAGGGACAGCTAGGTGGCTCAGTGGATAGAGTACTGGCCTTGGAGTCAGGAGGACCTGAATTCAAATCCAGCCTCAAACACTTGACACTTACTAGCTGTGTGACCCTGGGCAAGTCACTTAAACCTATTATCTAGGCCAAAAAAAATTTTTTAATGAAATAAAATTAAAATTAATTAAAATTAAAATGAACTGAAATAAAAGAAAAGAAAACCCCCAACCCTCCTCAGTGCTGCTGTTTTGTGCTTGGTTTGGCTTTAAAAGGAGAGAAACATTGGTGCTTGAGGGCCCGTCCTTCCATTCCCTTGGAAAACCACTGGCAGGAGCCTTTCAATATTTTCCCTTTTCACCTTTCTTTTCCTTGGTTCTCTGTTATTCTGATAGATGAGCTTTCTCCTTATCTTGTACAGAACAAAGCCTCCATACCCCTTCCTGGACATCTCCTCACCATGCCGCCAACACTCTGGCCACAAACTCCTACAGTGACCCTAGACTCTTTCTCTTTTGTTCTTCCAGGTGAACTTTCTACCACCCATGCCACCAAACCTGTGTAAATACTCTCTCACCTTTCCAGTTCTTTTTTATTTGTTGTCTACACCCATTAGAACGTAAACTCCTTGAGGCAAAGTCTGTCTTGTTTGCTTATATCTATATCCCCAGTGTTTGGCACAATGCCTGGCACATAAGTACTTAAATGCTTACTTGTTCATCCACTCATTCTCTCTGTCTTTGTAAGTCTAGCCATCTATCCATGACTGGTAGTAATGGAAAGGCCAAAGAATTTGTATCAAGAGCACCTAGGTTTGAATCCCAACTCTACACCTATAACCTTTGTTACTTGAATGAACTTGGACGTGTCCCTCAATCTCTCTGAAAAAACAAGCCAATCTCCCTTGAGAGAGCTGGTGGGGAATAGGATTGTCTATATCTGGCCAAGTTGCATCGGAACCTATCAGACTTGATGACTTCTAAGGTTCTTTCCAGTTTTAAATTTATGATCTTATGATTTGCAGTTGGGATCGGAAAACTTCCTCATCTGCTCTCTTCCATGGAGGCAGTGTAGTTTAGTGGAAAGAGGGCTGAATTTGGAGTAAGGGGCTCTTGATTCAAATCACTATTCCAAGCTTGTTGCCTGTGTGATCTTATTGAAGTCATCAACAGGCCTAGAAGTCCACTGCAGTCACTATTCCATTCTGAAGTCTTTCTGTGCCTGCTGAGAAATCTTCCCCCAAGCCCCAGAGAACCAGGGAAGGGAGCCTGAAGTTGGCTGGTTGGTGCACTGAGGTCCTTAAGGAATGAGAAGTAAGGCCAGGGGTGAGTCAGTGGGACCTCATTCAATTTTGGAACTCAGAGTACATTATAAGAACTTGAGGGTGACCTTGAACCCTGAATAGTAAGTTACTACCGTAGTAACCTTGGGAAAAGCAGTGTAGTACACTGGAAAGAGTGTGGGATTTTGAGTCAAAGGATATGGTTTCAAATCATGAATGGCTCTGCTGCTTAGTACAGCTAGGTGACATTGTAGAGAGAGTACTGGTCTTGTGAAAGAAATGATTATTTCTCTCTTGCATTAATAACTAATTATTGAATCAGTACCCAGATTTTACCCCTTTTCTACTTCCTCATCCGGAAATCAATCAGTGTGGGAAATCTTTCTCAGAGACTTACCCAGGCCTAGATCTAATCAGACAGGACAAGAAATTCTAAAATGCAAGTTACATATCCCAAGACCTTCACTGTAATATAGCCTAGCCTCTCATTGTAATATTCATTCTCATTGACTTGTTAGCCAATCAGAGTTTATTGCCACCCTCAGGAACATCTACTCTTTGAAGCGCATATAAACTGTGAGTCCACCACCATGAGGGGTCTTTGTTTTAAGAGAGATGACCATCCTTTTAATAATAAACATTACAGCCTTAGCAATAAAATGATTAAATTACCCAGAAACTGTATCTCTCAAACTTTATAAATGTCACACTTGGAATCAGGAATACTTAAATATGAACCCTGCCCCAGACACTTACTCGCTGTGTGACCCTGGGCAAGTCACTTAACCTTTATTGGCCTCATTTTCCTCATCTGTAAAATGGGGATAATAATAGCACCTACCTCACAGGATTGTTGTAAGGGTCCAATGACATAGCATATGTAAGGCACTTTGCAAACCTGAAAGTGTTATATAAATGCTAGTTACTACTACTACTACTACTACTGCTACTACTACTACTACTACTACTACTACTACTACTACAACTACAGCTACTACTACTACTACTACTACTACTACTACTACTACTATCACCACCACTATAACCACCACCACTACTACTACCAGTATCACTACTGGTACTGCTCCCACCGCTACCAACTTGTGACTTTGGGCAAATCACACTCTGTACCTCCATTTTTTCATCAGTAAAATGAAGGGGTTCAGCTAGATGATCTCTGTGGGCCTTATCACTGTAAATGCATGATCCTATATGACCTTTTCGAAGGGGTAATCATCCAGTCTGCTCATGGGACCTTATTATTCCCATTCATATGAACACACGTGTATTTACTACTTTGAGAAAAGGAGAGAATATGAGAAGTCAACTCATCCTCCATGGGATGTGGCCTCAGTGTTTTATGCTTTTTCTCAGGATCCAGCAATTGTGATGCTTCCATTCTGTCTAGCAGCTCATTTAATTAAGCAGATTGGAACATGGACCAGGATGTTCATGGAGGGGCAAAAGGAGAGGTTAGGAAGCTCATTTCACCTCTCAGAAAAGAACATGGAATTAGGGAGGCCAGTAAAACTATGCCTCCAGCAGACAATATGGTCTAGTGAACTAACTCCCAGATTCCTGAGAGTCCTGAGTCCATGGACATCCTGTTTGAGTGACCTTCAAGTAAGTTATTTTGTCTTATATCTCATCTGTAAGCATGATATAACTACTTGCCATCTCATCTAACATGTAGTGGCAGTATATGATTTAAAATGCTAAGAAATTTCAAGACCAAAATGTTCAGTTGAAACATATTTCCCTCATGGAAGGGAAGCTTGGCCTCTTTTGTGCCAGACACTAAATATACTTCCCATAAATCTGATCTCCTTGAGGTCACAAAATGATTTTGGAATATGGGTAACAAAAAAAGAAAATAGGGTCAGTGATGTTGGTTCTACAGTCCCTCAGCACAGTGTTCAGCTGAAATTTAGTCTGCATTGGCTTTATTTAAGGGTACAGTAGAAAGGAATATTGGCTCTAAAGTCTGAGGATCTATTTTCAAATAATATCTCTGATACTTACTACCTGGGTGACCTTAGGCAAATCACTTAACTCCATGGGCCTCGGTTTCTCACCTGTAAAATGAGAGGGTTGGACTAGATGACTCCGAGGTCCTTTCCAGTTCTACACCTATGATTCTATGAAGCCTACTGTGAGACTGTGTCTGGGTCACTGCCATTTAGAAAAGAAAACATGAAGGCTTCTGCGCCTCAGGGATAAAGCACTCAGGGCATTGGGTGAGGGCCTAACCTCTGTGTTCAATACCTACTAATCACTCTTGCAAGAGATACTTTTTATGTAATGAATGAAAGCAGATGTTCTCTGTCCTAAATTTCCATTTTCCTCTTCCTCTAATCTCTGGTCACACCCTTCATAATCATCTCTTTTAAACATAATGTCCTTATTTCAGAAAAACCTGGAAAGAGTTCCATGAACTGATGCTGAATGAAGTGAGCAGAACCAGGAGAACATTGTACACAGTAACAGCAACATTGTGTGATGATCGACTTTGATGGACTTAACTCTTCTCAGCAATACAATGATCTTAGACAATTCCAAAGGATTCATGAAAGAAAATGCTAGGAAAAAACTATGGAGTCTGAATGCAGATTGAAGCATACTATTTTCACTTTTTTGTTTTTTGTTTTTTTTCTTTCTTGTGGTTTTTCCCTTTTGTTCTGATTCTTCTTTCACAACATGACTAATGTAGAGATATGTTTAGTATGATTGTACATGTATAATCTATAGCAGATTGCTTGCCGTCTTGGGGAAGGGGGAGGAGAAAGAAGGAGGGAAAAATTTGAAATTCAAAATCTTATAAAAATGAATGTTGAAAACTATCTTTACATGTAACTGGAAAAATACTATTAAGTGGAAAAAAATTAAATTAATAAATCTAAGTAAATAAATAAATAACGTCAGCAGAATGTTTACAGATTGGAATCATGGATGTGGACCCGTGCCGAAGTCTGAATTCAGCATTCATCAGCAAGCAGAGCCACCGTCCTGCCCAAACGAGACAAAATATTGTAGGAAATCATTGTTTTCCATAATTTTTGCCTCCCTAAAGAAAAACTATAACTGATCTAATCGATGCCTGTGATGGTGTTACATGTCCAGAGTCAATAAGATACAATTTAGTTCAATTCAATAGAGAATTGGCATTAGAATCCAAGGAACTGAGTTCAAATCCCATTGCTGATGCTGAATACCTATGTGATATTGAGCAAGTCACTAAACTTCTTGGGACCTCAGTCTCCTCATCTGTAAAATGAGGATTTTGTACCACATGGCCTCTGAGATGCCTTCTGACTCTAGAGTATGATCTTATGATCAGTTCAACTCAACAAGCATTTATTTGGCACCTACTACATTCCATGCCCCAAGCTGGGTGCTGATACACATCACAGTGATTGAGTCTGCAAATTAATTTCCCTCTGCAGACATGCAAGCACTTAAGGAGATGGATGTTACTGAATGTAACAGAAAAATTGAGAACACAGCGTAACCTTTGGAGGGATTGAATTTATGGAGGGAAGTCTACATCTGGGTTTCTTTCATAAGCTTTCATTCTAAGCCTGTAAAGGGAAGGAAGATGTAGAAATGCTAGAGAAAAAAATATTTCCACAAAGTACATTCAGTTCAAGGTCAACTGTATTAATGGCATAGGGGTTGGGGGATGTTGGGGATGAGTTTGTGTGGCAAGAATAGCACAAGAATAGTAAAAGAAACAGATAATCCAACAGTTAATATAATTCAATATATTTGGCTTGAAACCCTAGTCAAAGACAACAATTCAGTAAAAGAGATGAACATTCTCATTGGGTCAAGAGGCTCTTTCTTTCTTGCCCTGCTATTGGTCAGCCAGGAAGGAACAGATGGACAAGATGGGAGATGGGTGGTGAAGAGCAGACTTGGGTGGCAGAAAATAACCCAAAAAGGAGAGACCCTCATACACTTTCAGATGCAGAAGGAACCTCAGAGATGATAAAAATCAAATCAGATCATGCTTGTATAGCACTTTGCAAACCTGAAAGTGCTATGTAAATGATAGCAATGATTATTTATCCAATCCTCTCATTTTACAGCTGAGAAAATTGAGGCTCAGAGAATTTAAGTGGAAGAGGGCCAGAGCTGGGACTGGAATATGGACTTGCAAAGTCTCAGTTTAGAGTTCAGACAATCTCTGTATAGCTGAGAGGTAACCTTAGGCAACCAGTTGTCTTCAAGCTATGGGGCTTCCCTCCTATTTTGATGGCGGCAAGAATCACTCAGGATTTCAGAACCTTTGAACAGGCTCTGGTCCTAAACCATCACCCACTAAGCTCTGACCCCGATTTTCCAATTGAACCCTCTAGGGAAGTCCCCTATTTGTTAGCCTCCCAACACTCAATCATCTTCCAGAGCCTTACCAGACACCATCTCACCACCATATCCCTGCTTGACCAGGGAGAAGACTGTCTTTTGCTGGTGTGCACAATCAATGCATGCCTGAACCGCCTGCTGCAAGACTGCTGAGGGCCTCTCAGGCCCAAAGTGCTCCGGGAGCTGCTGTACCTTCTTCCTCTCCAGGTATGGCCCCAAGTTGGCTTGTTTGTTGACATAAATGCAAACTGCAGAGACAAACACCCAGCACCAAGTGCTTATTATGGAACACTGGGGATCGGCTAATGTCGAGGGTCTCTCCAAGTGTTTCACTCCCTCTTCCTTTCTCTTTTGGCTTGGGAAGTATCATTGACAATCCTAGAATGAAGAATTTTCTTGAAGGAGCAAAAGTGTCAAGCCCTCCAAAGCACTAGGGCAAACATTCAACATTATCTCCTGAGTAGAATGATAGAGGGATAAGTGTAACTAATATTGTTGTCAACCCTTCCATGAAGCTGTCCAACCACACAAATACATGAAGGATCTGATGATCTGTGATCTCCTTAATATGATAGTGGGGAGTTACCAGTATGGACATTCTCTCTATCAATTAGTGGATCAACAATTGTTCTGTGACTAATAAGTCCTCAGATATTGCTTGAGGCCTAAAAAGGTTAATTGGTTTGCCCATGGTCACACAACCAGTAAGTGTCAAAGGCAAGATTTGAGCTCAGGTCTTCCTGGCTTCAAAACAGTATTCTCACCATTGCACCATTCTGCCTAATTTGCCAATATCTATCTATCTATCTGTCTATCTGTCTATCTATCTATCTATCTATCTATCTAATTAGAAGGTAGGCATTATGAAAGACTTGGAGAAAACAAATGACTATGATTCTCTTTTCTCCTTCCACCCCTCCTTATTCAGCACCTAGGACAGAGCCTTTGCACTCAGTCTATGTTCAATGAATGTTTGTAGGATGAATCACTTCAGTGTTTGGAGGAACAGAAATTAGAACCTCTTCCAATTCAGAGATTCTAGGAATCAGCATTGAAACTATCTGATTCTGTGCCAAGGAAGAATATAAAATCATATCATCCTGCCCCTCTCTATAACATGGCATGGTTGGGATAATAGACGCATATTTTATATATTTTTCTGTACCCTTCACCTTGGTGAGCCTGAGATAAGAGCCTTACTAGCTTTTCCTTTACTGAAGCTCTGCCACTGGCAACAGCTCTCTCAAACTGGATGTATTCCTTATTTTTAAAAATTAAAGTGTTATTGATGTCTTTTGCTTTTATATCAGTCATTTCCAGATATAGCATTCCCCACCTTCCCCTCCAATGAACCTTCCTTTGTGACAAAGAAAAAGTCAAGCAAAACTAACCAACACAGCAATTTTGTCTGACAGAGTATTCAACATTCTGTACCCATAGTTGCCCACATCTCCAAAGAAAAAGAGATATTACTTTAAAAATTAAAATGAACCTTCTCTACAGAACACGATGGGCATGTGTTGACTTCATTCTCCATTCCCTTAATTTATCATCCAGCAGAAATTTTTGGTGCTCTAATAAAGAAATGCACCTAGAGTCTGAGAGACAGAAGTTTCCTGTTACTAGGCAGAGCACTTCACCTTAGTCAAGGCAGAAGCCACCTGTACTGATTTTGAGTTAAATGGAGACCCTTGAGGCATCTTTGAGCTTGAAAGAGGGGACTGAAATTAGTACCAGATGAAAGATTCTGTTCTTGAAATTAGCATCCTAGCTTATAACAGCCCCAGAGTAGGGGGATGGGCAGTGGGTGGTATAAAGGTAGTAAGAGTTCCATGATTGGACTCCTGCCAACAATACTGTAAAAAAGAAAGCTTAGACAGAGAGCACGCCAGTCAATCTATTCGTTACAGAGAGTTTACTAGTAGAGGATACTGCTGAGATGAAAGTCAAGAATGGGAACTGGTTCTTTGAAAGGGACCTCACATAATTCTTTGAACATAGTATAAGGACAACAAGTGCAAGAAGTAGGAAGGGAGAAGGAAAAGAGAGAGAAGAGAGAGAATGACAGGGAGAGGTGGTCCTGTATCCATCCTAGAGTGTAAGCATCTAGAGAGAAGAATTATAATCCTCCTAGGATGGCATAACTAGGGGAGGGCAGATGAAGTTTGCTCCAGGGTGTGGATTTTATAGGGTACTGAAGAAACTGCAGAATTTTGCAACATATTAGAAAAAAGAATTAACTAAAATGGTAAGCTACCATACAGTCTATTTCTTCATGGTCCCCACACAAAGGGAGCACGATTTCTTAGCTTGCAGGCATGATTTTGTGCAACTTGCCCTAGATACAGTATATGCTACCCCAGGTACAAGAACTACTATTTAAAGTTTCTAGAATTAAAGATTTTGAGCTGAAATAGACCTCAGAAGCCATCAGGTCCAAGCTTCTAATTTTACAGATAAGGTAGCTGAGACCCAGAGAGGTTAAGTGATTTGTGAGGAGTCACACAGCTAGTAAATATCTGAAGTGGGATTTGAACTCATGTCTTTTGAACTAAAAGTCCATTATTCTATCTATTACACCACCCCATTTCTGTTCCTTATGGTCTACACTATATTGCTATTCTATTTTTTTTAAAGTAGTAAAAATTGTTGTTCAGTCATTTTCAGTCACAACTGACTCTTTGTGACTCCATTTGTGGTTTTCTTGGCAAAGATACTTAAGTGCTTTACTATTTCCTTCTCTAGCTCATTTTATAGGTGAGGAAACTGAGGCAAACAGGGTTAAGTGACTTGACCAGGGTCACACAGCTAGTAAGTGTCTGAGGCCAGATTTGAATTCAGGAAGATGAGTCTTCCTGACTTCAGGCCTGGCACTCTATTCATTGTACTACATAACTGCCCTGTGTTTAAAAAAAATTGTTGTTTACTTGCATCTGACTCTTTCTGACTCCATTTCAAGTTTTCTTAGCAAAGATACTGGAATGGTTTGCCATTTCCTTCTCTGGAGCATTAAGGGAAACAGATGTTAAGTGACTTGCCCAGGGTGATATAGCTAGTGAGTGGCTGAGGCTGTATTTGAGCTCAGGTCTTCCTGACTCCAAGCCCAGTGCTCTATGTATTGAGCCACTTACCTATCTCAGGTGAAAGCTTATCTGTCTGCAACCACTGGAAAGAGCCAGTGGTTGACTCAACAACAGAACATAGCTTTAGATGTCTTCTTAAGAAAAATGGTGGTGAGATAGATACATTGCCAACTTAGAGTCAGGAAGACCTGAGTTCAAATCTAGCTTCAAACACTTACTAGCTATGTGACCCTGAGCAATTAACCATCTCAGTTTTAAACTGTCTCAGTTTACTCATCCATAAAATCCATAATCCATAAAACTCCCAGGGTTGTTTTGAGGATCAAAAAAGATAATAGTTGTATAGTGCTTTAAGGTTTGTAAACCTTAAAGAGCTATAAAACACCAGTTATTATTATTATTCACTACTGGACATGTGCAACAAGTACTGTCAGACTCCCATGGTACAAGACAAGAAAATGAAAGCCATCTCTGTATCTAGAAGGTTTCTGGCAAGTTTGAGCATATGCCTCAAAGAACCTAGGAGCACCCACCAGTTTTCAGTGGCTTATGAAGAATATAGTTAATATGTATGATGAATTAATGAAGACTGAAATGAGCAAAACTGGAACAATCTATACCATAACAACATTCCAAAAATGATCAACTTTGAAAGACTCAAGAACTCTGATCAACACAACGATCAAACAAGGATTCCAAGAGACCGATAATAAAGAATGTTCCCTACTTCCTAAAGATGCAAAATAAGACATGCACTTTTAGACATGGACAATATTAGAATTTGTTCTGCTAGACCATTCATATTTGGTTCAAGGATTTTATTTTTTTTTCCTCTTGGGAGGTGGGAAGGAGAGAAAATACATGCTTTTTAGTTTAAAAAGTTATTAAAAAAAAGAATGGGATTGATCACATAAATTACCTGAAATTTCTTTATCTTTGAAAAGACATTGGCAAAAAAAATCAGAAAAAGACCTGAAATTGTCCAATAATAACAACTTCTTTCTAACTTAGAGTTTACAGTATCACAGATCTCAAGTTGGAAGGAATCTCAGAGACAATCTAGTCTAACCCCTACATTTCAAGATGGTAGTAAACATCAGAGGCAGGATTTGAACCCAGGTCCTATGTCTCCAAAAGCTAAACTCTTTCCACTTTCATGCTGCATCCTTGTCTCAGGTGTGTGGGCACTTTGGGATTAAATATCTTTTTTTTTTTTTTTAGGCAATTGGGCTTAAGTGACTTGCCCAGGGTCACACAGCTAGTAAGTGTCAAGTGTTTGGACCAAGGCCAGATTTGAACTCAGGTCCTCCTGACTTCAGGGCCGGTACTCTATCCATTGCACCACCTAGCTGCCCTGGGATTAAATATCTTGCCTGTGATCATGCATCTAGTATGAATCCTAGACACAGGAACTGACTCCAGATCCACTTGATTCCAAAGTTGACTCAATGATCATTATGTACTATTACCTTTCTCTAATGCCATAGAATAAATCTGTCTCACATATTTTTTTATAAACTTCCATCTCTAAAGGGCTGCCTGTAAGCAAAAAATGTGAAGTTGATAAGATGTCATAATGACTGCAGCCTTCCGTTTCCATGCTCTTTTTTCTTTTGCCATTTTTCTCTCCTTTTATCCAATCTTCACAGGAATTATTGTTTCCAACAAATATTCCTCTTTTAAAGAGAATAATCTGAGAAGCTCACACTAGGCTGCTGATGAAAGGACTCCCTATCCCATAAAAACTGCTGGGGAAACTGAGAAACAGCTTGGCAGAAAATTGGTTTAGTACAGCATCTAACTTCATGTGCCATTAAATTAACTTCCGAGTATATAAGTGACCTAAATACAAAATATTCCTCAATTAGCTATATTTCTTTGATGCTTTATTTAATTTTATAAATTGTGAGTAATATACTTTTAATTTTAATTTTGTTTTCTGGAAGACATTTTCTCAGACCAGTGAATTGGTAGAGAAGGTTCCCTTGCTTGACCACCTCAGTGACCTGATTTATATGCATTAGACTTCTTTTGTGGGATCACATCAAAACTGTGCATCAAAATATCATTCTTTTGATAATCTTAAAGTTTAGACTACTGATGCAATTGTTTCAGTCACTGAGCAGTAGCTGAAGAAAGTTTTTACAAAGTTCAAAAATCAATTAGCACAACATATGGCACAAAATGGTGGTTATGGCGAATTTGAACAAGAAGTATTAATACCTAAAAATTGAATTACCTTTTGAAGGTGGTTTTTTGCATGTAATTTTTTGTATGTAGTATTTAGACTTCTGCCGTTCTTAAAGTTTAAAATGCACTAAGACTTTTGGGACATTCTGTATAGATGATCACAACCTTATTCTTTCTGTCTGTCTTTCTTTTTTTCCTAAACAGAACATACCTTTCACAACTATGACAAGCAGAATAATTGTTAATCAAAGGAAGTATGGAGTTTATCTTACAAGAGAAGATAAACAATTTTGACTAACAAAAGTTAAAAAGCTTTGGCACAAATAAAACCAATACAGCTTTGTATAAAATATTATTCATAAAACACTGGTCTCCAAGATATATAAGGAATTAACACAAATATGTAAGGTCAAGAGCCAATAGATAAGTAGTCAAAAGATATGAACAAGTTTTTGCAAACTCTGAACAACCATATGAAAGAGTGATCCAAATCACTAGTAAAGAAATGCAAATTAAATCAACTCTGATAGTTCACCTCACATTCACCAAATTGTAAATGACAAATGTTGAAGATAAACACACTAATACACTGTTAGTGAAGCTGTGATTTGGACAACAATTTGTAATTGAGGAAAATGGCCAGATTGTTCATCCACTTTGACCCAAAATTCCTGCTATTGAGCAGATACCCCAACAACAAAATATTCATAGCATCACTTTCTGTAATAGCAAAGAATTGGAAATAAAATAGATGTCTATTAATTAAAGAGTGGCTTAAACAAACATAAATATGATGGAATATTATTGAACTGTAAGAAATGATGAATATGAGTAATTTAAAGAAACATGGGAAGAAACAAGTGAAGTAATAAGAAACAAGGGAAAAATATACCCAGTAGCTACAATAATGTAAATGAAAATAACACTGAAATTAAGCCTAATCTGGTAATTATAATGGCCAATTATATGACTATATGTAGTTATAACTGACGAATCTTATCACTAGAGAAGAAATGAGGAAGCATCTTCCTTCTCTCAAGGTAAAAGGTGGGAGACTACAGGTACAGAATGTTACATACACAGTCAGAAGTGTTCACTGTGTGAGTGGGATTTGCTTCACTATCTTTGTTTCACAGGAAGTATAATTCTGGGGTTTGGGTGAGGAGGAGGAGAAAGTAGCGTATCTGGAAAGGACTGTGATATTAACACAAAAGGCAGCAATAATTTTTGTTTACAAAAGGAAAGAAACACTAAGGTCTTAGGAATGTGTATTTATGCATTACTAGGCTTGTTTTCAGGTTTTAAAAGATTAATACAAATTAATTAATTCCTGATAATAGAATTTTCAGCATTAATGGGGGAGATATTTGAGAGTAGGGTCTTCTTAGATAATATCACATTATAGGTTCATCAGACAATAATAGATCAAGAACCAGAAGGGACCTCAGAGGCCATTTGGTCTAAATCCCTCATTTAACAGATAAGGAAACTCAGGTTAAGTGACTTGGCTAAGGTCATACTGGTAGAAAGAATCAAAGGCAAGATTTGAACCTAGTCCTATGATTCCGAAAGGAGAGTTTTTTCCACTATACCACATAGTTTCCCAAGCCCTATTACCATTCATTTTTTTCAATCTTGCCTCTCCCTATCATCTAACACATAGCATACATTTAATAGACGCAAGCATTCATGCACGAATGAATGAGTGACTGAATTGGGTCACTTTATATTTATGTTTGATCCTTTTAGAGACTTGATTTCATGTGAAATCTATCCTGTTTAGAGTACATCCAATTTCAGGACTGGTGGAAGGGAGATGGGTTTGTAAAAAGAGACAATACTAGGAAAGTAAAATATGAATGTACATAAGATGACATTGATGTTTTAATGATGACCCTTCTTAGTATTGGTTCAAAACAAGTCTGACGGCAAAGAAGCAAAACAGGGGTTCTTTCCCCATGCTCTTGCCTACCTCCCTCCCCATTAATGCGTTCAGCCGGGCCATCTTGTTCATTGACAATCCAAAACAGAATGTTCCAAACCTCAACAAGACATCGGAGCTCGACATTTCTGGTCATTATAGATTTCACTTGACTGACAGAGATAACTAACTTATCAGTCACATAGGTCTCCAATGATGCTCGTGGAGCAAACAGTCCTTAGTTAATTAACTAACTCCCTGCCCGCCAACGCACCCATTTGTGTTAAGTTCAGCGGACGTACCTGTGAGCGCCTGCGCTGCTGCTGCAGAGCTGGGTATGGTGGCTGCATCCTGGGGGATGGAGCTGACATCTGGCTCCGGTGTGCTCCTCGGAGGAGAGATTGCTAAAGGAGTCATTAGAACACGAGACTTCAGCTGCAAGATATAACCAATTTGGTGAATGAAAACCTAGAGGGCATCATTTCCTCGTCTCCCTGAATACTTCCCTGTCTTTACATAGCAAATTCTAGTGTATCCCCCTTCTTTCCTTTCCTCTCCCCTCCACAGTGTGTGAAGGACGACAGAGGGTCACTGACGGATGCGTCCTGAGGGCAGGTGTAGACCTGTGTGTGAAGCGGAATTTTGTATCACAGTGATAGGATAACCCAATGGGATCTGTAGGGCCCAAGACCACAGGAAGGATCCAGACTTTGATAGGCACGGTCACCTTTTGTGTACATCACACGGGATCATAGAAGCTGAGTCAGAAAGCGGCCAGCTAGTCCAGCCTTGACCTGAAGTAGATCCCTCTCTACAAACGAGAATAATTCGCATGAATATGGCATTTTAAGGTTTGCAAAGTGCTTTACATACATTATCTCATTTGATCCTCACAACAACCCCATGAGGCAGATGTTGTTATTTTCCCCGTTTTTATAGATGAGGAAACTGACATTAAGAGAGGTCAAGTGATATGCCTGGGGTCACACAGCTAGTAAGCATCTGAGGCAGGATTTGAACTCATATCTTTTCCATTCCAAGTTCAGCCCTCTACTCACTATGTCACCTCCAATTTTTTGTTAAAGGCTTCCAAGGTGGGGGCACCCACTTAGTTTCCACTGTACTTTTGGACAGCTTTTATTATTAGGAATTTTGTCCTTACATTAAGTCTAAATTTATGCGATTTTTAACCCACCACTGCTGCTAGCGCTGCCATTTAGGACAAGTAGAACTCATCTAATTCCTCCTGCATTCATATTTCCCCTAAGTCTTTTATTCTCCAGACTATACATCCTCAGTCCCTTTAACCAGCCTTCATGTGGAAAAGCTTAAGGCTCTTCACCAACTTGGTAATCTCACTGTGTATGCCCTCTGTCCTTCCTAAAATGTGGTACACAGAATTGAACACATTTTTCCAGGTGAGGTCTGAGCAGGGCAAAATAGTTATTTCTGAAAGTCATGCTTCTCTTCAAAGCAGACTAAGATTATATTAGCTTTCTTGGGTGCCATAGCACACTATTGACTCATATTAATTAAACTTATAGTTTGCTCAGACTCTCAGATCTTTCTCAGATGAAGTGATGTCTAGTCATGCCTGTCCCATCTTGTACACATAAAGCTGATTTTTCAGACCTAAGTTTTATGACACTATAAAGGGTATCCCAAAAGTAGCTTAAGACTGCACTGACTTTCAGGACATTGTATATATAGGCAGCTAGATGGCACAGTGGATAGATCGTTGGGCCCAGAGTTAGGAATCTCTGAATTCAAATCCATCCTCAGGTATTTACTAGCTGTGTAAGTCACTTATGCGCTGAGCAAGTCACTTAACCTGTTTGCTTCAGTTTCTTCAACTGTAAAATGGGGAAAACAATAGCACCCACCCTCGCAGGTTGATTGTGAGGATCAAATGAGAATATTTTTAAAGTGCTTAGCACAGTGCCTGGCACATAATAGGTACGTGTTCCCTTCCTTTTCATGCATCCCTACTAAATGTTATCATATTAAGATAAGATCAATATTCTAGCCTGTCAAGATCTTTTGAAATGTTAACTGTTATCCAGTTAGCCATCCTTCCCAGCTCTGTCATCTGCAAGTTTGACAAGCATTTCATCTATGTCCTTATCTAAGTCATTGATTTAAAAAAAATGTTAAATGACAGAGAACCAGACACAGATCCATGGGGTATTCCACTCAAGAACTTCCAAGTTGGTATATACTTCCATAGTTCTAGTCATTCAAACAGTTCCAAGTCTGCTAACCGAACTATCAACTAGCCCACAGATCACTATCTTCTCCACAGTAACATGAGAGACTTGATGAAATTCTTTGCTAAAATCTCAGTAAACTGAAACCATAGCATTCCCCAAATCTGTCAGTCTAAACACCCCATAAAAAAGGAAATGGGGTTAATCTAGCATGACCTATTCTTGACCTTGGTCCTTTGGGATCACAGTTTTCTTTTTCTGGATGGTCATGAACCACCTCCTTAATAGCGCATTTTAGAATTTTTCCATGAATCAAAGTGAAAATCACTGACATTGTTTGTAAGTACCATCCTATTTTATCTCATGAAGATTGGGAGAATATTTGCGTTTCTTCAATCCTGCAGTATCTTTCTCCCTCTCCGTGGAACTTCAGAGGTCACTGACAATGGCTTGGTAACCTTAACTGCCAGTTCTTTCAGTGCCTGAGGTTATAGTACTTCTGGGTCAGGTAATTTGAATTCAACAATTTTATTATCTCCTTATTTTTCTGGAGGATAAATGAAGGAAGGTACACAATTCCAGGTGCCTGTCTAAGGCTTCCCATTACATTGATTTTGTTCTAAGTAATAGAAAGCAATGCACTGGGAGTTAAAATATCTAAGTTCTCATCCTGGTTCTAGCACTTACTAACTCAGAAATTTTCTAAGTGACAAGTCACCTTACATTTCTGAGCCTTGGTTTCCTCATTTGTAAAATGAGAAGTTTGATTAGATGATCTTCAAGGTCCCATCAGGCTTGAGCAATCTATAGTGTCATCTAAACCATGCAGTCACCAAGACCAATCATGGCCCTGGCTTCATATTAATTAGTCTATAAGTCCTCAATTATAGAGGACTACTGTGGACCTTCAGTGCCATGCTTTCCACATCTTTGGTGACTATCTCTCTTTCCTGACAAAGGAGGCATGGTACAATCAAAAGAACACTGACTTTAGAGGCAGATGGTCTGGGTTCAAATCCCACTTCTGACTCCTGTGTCACGTTAGGCAATTTACTTAACTTCCCTATGCCTCAGTTTACTCACCTGTAAAATGAGAGGATTGAACTAGGGGGTCTCTGAGGTCCCATCTCACTCTTGAGCTATGATCCAACTGTGAAAATACAGATAGGAACCATTTCCCAGAGGGAGAGACTTACTGTCCTGTGGCTAGTTCTGGCAATCGAGGCTACTAGGATTAGCCATTTGTCATGACATATGTATGTTCTGTGATAAGAAGAGGCCAGCCTCCATGTCTTGCTTGGAATCTTAAACACAGAACCTAAAATTTACTCTTACAGTGCTAGGGGACTGTTATTAGGATGATTTATCCGCAAGCTCTGTGCACCAAAGTTACAAGGATTGAAAATCTTTTCTGTTAGAGATTACTCTCTGTTAGTAATCTAACAGAATGTAAACTCTTTGAGGTCAGGGACATTTTCATTCTTGTCTTTGTAACTCCAAACCTAGCACATAAGTAGGTGCTTAATAAAAGCTCATTGGACTTATATATTTGTAGAATCTGAAAGAGTCGATGCTCATCTTTTACCCTCCACATAATATAGTTGCCTTGAGGTCAAACCAGTCTTTACTGTGTCTCTTATCTCAGATGTTGGAAAAGAAACAAGATTAATGATTAAGAGTTAGCATTACTTTGTGGTACATGATGTAATGGGACTTTTTTCAACACAATAATGACTGTGCTGTAAGAAATGATGAATACAGGGTAGTATGAGAAGATTTATATAAATTGTTGCAGAGCAAAGTAACTAAGAAAAAAATATACACAAGGACTCCAACAACATAAATGGAACAAAGATCCATAAAACAAAAGAAACTGAATGTTGTAAAATTATAGTGACCAGTCCCATAAAGGCCTCTCCCCAACTTCTTTGCCAAAATCTCCATACAATGTCAGATTTTTAGTATGTTGATTAGCTTTGCTGAACTGTTTTTTTTTCCTTCTTTCTTCTTCTTTGTTATAAGGGGTGACTCTCAAGGCATCATGTAGGTGATGTAAAAACAAAAGATAGCCATAAAATTTATTTTACAAAAGAATTACAATTACTACTACTAGCTATCCATTCATGTGGTTGTGCTAATGAGAGTGCTTTTGAAGGATTCAAAGCATTAAGAGTAAGAATTTGCTATTAATAGGCTTTCCATCATACTAAGAGTTGGGCATTCAAACAAAATTAAAGGCCATAAAAATAAAGTGCTTTTAAATAATTCCCAAAATAATGAAAATGAGATTGCAGTCATGAACAAATGAATGAACCCAAAGTGCTTTGTGAACTGGTCATAGAGACTTGGGCATTGTCTGCTTTTTCATTTGTTAAATGTCTCAGTCTGCCGCAGTGCCACCCAGGCTCAGTGAGAGTGAACCAACTTTCCACTTGGATGGCCTTTCAGTGAGTAAAATTACTCCCTGTATGTATCAGGCTGCTCAGCTGGTGGAGGCCATGTAATGAATGAGGAGGGATAGGCAATGAGGGCCTTCTCACTGAAAATGTTACCTTTGATTCTCCCCTTGGAGCAGGGATGTGATTTGGAAACCCCAGGACCGAAAGTTGAAGCCTCTCCAACTTGTAAAATGATGAGCTCCAACTTCTGCCCCAATCTGTTCAAGCTGTTCTCCTGGCAGGTGATTTTTCTTTGTTTTTAATGGACAAACTCAAATAGGCTGCAGCCGAACAAACGGCCTGGAATGAAGAGGAAGAAGGGGAGGAGGGGAGTCTTTCTTGGCAGTCATACCCACTTGAAGAAGATTCACTGCCCAGGATGCCTTGCCCTGACATACAGTAGCTAATCAATTTGCAATCTAGGGAACACACTCAAAGCCAACAATCCTGTACAGGCACTGGTGAAGTTGGCACCTCGATCTGAAATGCAAAACCTTAATCAAACGCATCCAACGCGATATGTGTAAAGGGCGTTGCTGCCAATGGCTGCCAGAAGAGCCTGTGCTTTGCCTTGTTAATAGTATCATGGTGAGAATGGAACAGAAGGAGAAAGTGTCCATCTCTGCCAGCTGGAAATACAACCAAAGAGGGCGGAACCCTCTGGCCAGCTCATCTTTTCTTTGCATTAAGAGACCCAACATTTAACTTTTGGACAATTTGGACTGTGTGTTCCATGTCAACCTACTCTTCAGTGTTATACTTCTTTGATGACTTTTAGCTCAATTTGACCAAAAAAAAACCAAAACCCTAAATAAACAACATTTATTAAGCACCTATAATATGTTTAATATTCCATCACCTGGGAGGGAGGGGAGCCAAGAGTATAGGAGTCAAGAGTATAAAGATGAAAAATAAAAGACACAGTCCTGCCCTCAAGGAGCTTACAATTTAGCAGTAATAATAAAAATAGCCAGCATTTATATAGTGTTTAAAGATTTACAAAATATATTACATATGCTATTTCATTGCACTCTCACAACAACCCCATAAAGTAGATGTTTTTATTATCCCGATTTATAAATTAGGAAAGTGAGCCTGAGAGAGATTAGTTATTTTGCCCAGGTTCACAAAGTTGATAAGTATTTGAAGCAGGTTTTTAACTCAGTTCTTCCTGCCTCCAAGTCCAGCACTCTATCCACTGTGCCACCCAGCTGCCTAATAATTATTCTAGGGAGGAAATCACCATTTAGAACGTGGATAAGACCCAAAAAAAAGCCCATCTACTATGCCAATTATAATATGTTTATATAAAATTGTATTATGTATACACATCATATATAATCATGTATATATTATATTTATATATTACAAAATACATAATCACTTAGAAGAGATCTGGAACAGTATTAAAGATTTGAAGAGGAAGGATCACTCACTTGAAACTGGAGTGGAGGGGAAAAGTAGAGTGTGAACTATATGATGGGATTCCTTTGTGAACTAAAACCCCCCAAGACAGAGACCAATCTAAAAGCAAATGATTATTTACTGAGATCCTTTGTAAGTTGTTTCCTCTTGAGGAAAATGGAATACTGTGCACAAATGAATGAATTTGTCCCAAGTTACCTTGTTTATGGAAATGACCCTCTAAATTTTCAAAGTTTGTTAAATCAACTGCAAATCAACACAGTAGTCAAAAGAGCCATTTAGTTTGATTGGTATACATAGAATAGTACTGATCATTGTACGAAAATCAACCAACCAAAAAACCCTCAAACTGAAGTGAAATCCCAAATCATGAGGAAGGGCCCAGCTAGAATGTGATGGGCAACAGAAGAATGTATAAATGATAAGATTTAGCAATAGATTGGATTGTGGAATGAGTGAGCATTAGAAGTCAATGATGACTTCAAGATGGCAAGAGTGGATTACTGGGATAGTTGTGGTTGTGTTTGCTGTTGTTCAGTCATTTTTCAGTTATATCTGATTCTTCACGACCCCATTTGGGGTTTTCTTGGCAAAGATATTGGAGTGGTTTGCCATCTCCTTCTTCATCATTTTACAGATGAAGAAACTGAGGCAAACAGGGTTAAGTGACTTGCCCAGGGTAACACAGCTACAGTGTCTGAGGCCAGATTTGAACTCAGGAAGATAAGTCTTCCCTGACTCCAGGAATGGCACTCTATTCACTGTATCACCTAGCTGCCTCTTCATGTAATGGTAAAGTTGTGTTCTGTATCATTTATTTGTATGTGTGATATATGTGTATATTTATATACACATCCACTGCAGAAATCATACCAATAAATCAAATATTTATTGACTGAAGTAGCATGACATTGACACTCACCTTTGCATAGAAAGGACACATGGGGGGGGGAATGCCCAAAATGCAGTGGTGGCAATTTAACTCTTAGCTCCCACAAATACAACTTTGCAAATCTCTCTTGCCACTTAGCTCATCCTTAGACGTCCTTACCATGCATTTTGGGATGTGATGTCCTTTCAACGGACCCCACACATGGAAGAACATGCCTGAGAGTAGCTAGAGCATTGACAAATTTTACAACCTTTGTGACACTTGAGCAAATTGCCAAAAGGAAATATTTGGGTATTCTGTGGCTAATTTACTTCATTTTTTGATAGCAAGGACATAGGTTCTATCTTTAAGCTTCAAAACATGGTTGCTGTAATACATGAACAACGAATATTTAAATTGGTTTGAAGAAGACACACTCAACATCGTAACACTAAAAAAATTTTCTTTTGAAATAGTCTAGCTGCCTAGACCAAGCATGCTGGGAAACTGAATCTACCATTATCCCATCTCAGGAATAGTAATGCATTATGGTATTATATTAATAAATCAAATATTTATTGGTGGCAGTAGCATGGTATTGAAATGTATTGTGGTATGGAGGTAACAATGGCTTTTAAAAAGCTATGCCAGTGAGCTTGAAGTTCTGATTGAGCTTAGCCAGTTGGAAAGGCTGTCTGTTGCCTGAGGATGACACTAAGTTTGAGGAGGCTCATAATCACCAGGTGAATTTCTTTTGTTACAGCACCTCAAAAAAACTGTCTATTAAAATGTGGAGGAGCCTTGGAGGTAGCCATGAGAGTGTCAGCAGCAGCTTCAAGAGCTCTCAGCTCAGAGACAGTGGGGGGGGGGTGTAGGACAACTGGTCAGAAAGATATTACAAGGGACCCTTTGCTGGCCTTAGGTATAGCTAGCACTGATTGGCAATTTGAACATTTGTGGTCTGTGAAAGGGAGCAGGGGCCCTGATCACAGTTCTGAGGCACAAAGGAGTTTTAGCACTTGTGGCTGCAGTAAAGCAGGGGGCTAACTCACAATTCCAGGGCCAAGAGGAGTGCTAGCACATGCAACTGCAGGGGAGTAGGGGCCCTATCTGGGTAAAGACCAGAGCCAAACCAAAGAGCAGTGACACCTCTGCCTGGATCATATCACCTTGGAAGCCCCAAAAACTTGCAAACCCCATGAACTAGCTCTGAAAACAGCAGCACAAAAAAGCCTGAAGCTTGGGACAGTGCCTGTCCACCTTCAAGTAAGCAGAGCCCAATTTTAACATAAAGTTCAAAGGTTAAAAAATATCCTGGAAAAGTGAGCAAATGATAAAAAAAAGAAGAACTTGGCCATAAAAACTTACTACAGTGGCAGAGAAGACCAAGACATAAATTCAGAAGAAGTCAATAATGTGAAAATAGCCACAAGCAAAGCCTCAAAGAAAAATGCTAATTGGACACAAGCCCAATAATAATACTTGGAAGAGTTAAAGAAAGAGAGAAGAGTAGTAGAGGAAAAAATGAGAAAAGAAATGAGAGTGATGCAATAAAACTATGAAAAGAGAATTAATAGCTTGGAAAAGAGGCACACACTGAAGAAAATAACACTTCAAAAAACAGAATTGGCCCAACAGTAAAAGAGGCACAAAATTTCACTGAAGAAAAGAACTCTTTAAAAAAGCAGAATAGGCCAAGAGGAAAAGGAGGTACAAAAGCTAACCGAGGAAAATCGTTCCTTAAAAATTAGAATTGGGTAAGTGGAAGCTAATGGCTCCATGAGACATCAAGAAACCATATAAAAAAGTCAGAAGAATAAAGAAAGGAAATGTGAAATATTTCATTGGAAAAACAACTGACCTGGAAAATAGATCAAGAAGAGATAATTTAAAAATTATCAGACTACCTGAAAGCCATGATCAGAAAAAAAAAAGCCTAGATATCATATTTCAAGAAATTATAAAGGAAAGCTGCCCTGATATTTGAGATCCAGAGGGCAAAATGAAAATCTAATGTATTGATCAACTCCTAAAAGAGATCCCAAAATGAAAATCCCCTGGAATATTATAGTCAAATTCCAGAGCTCCTAGGACAAGGAGTTATATTGCAAGCATCCGGGGGAAAAATCAGTTATGAAGCCAATAGTCAGGATCACAGAGAATTTAGCAGCTTCCAAGTTAAAGGAGTAGAGGACTTAGAATATGATATTCTGGAAGGCAAGGGAACTAGAATTACAATCAAGAATAACCTACCCAGCAAAACTTAGTATAATCCTTTGGGGGAGGGGAGGAATGGTTATTTCATGAAATAGAGGACTTTTAAGCATTCCTAGAAGGAGAAAAAAAAAACACAGAGCTCAATAGAAAGTTTGACATTAAAACACAAGACTCAAGATTAGCATAGAAAGGTAAACATGAAAGAGTAATCATAAGGAATTCAACAATCAAACTGTTTACATTCCTATATGGGAAGATACAACATGCAATCCTAAGAACTTTACCACTTTTAGGGCAGTTAGAAGACATCTATATAGACAGAAGGGCAATTAGGTGTTACAGTAGACAGAATGTTGGACCTAGAGTCAAGCAGACTTATCTTCCTGAGTTTAAATCTAGCCTCAGATACTTACTAGCTGTGTGACCCTGGGCAAGTCACTTAATCCCGTTTGCCTCAGTTTCCTTATCTGTAAAGTGAACTGGAGAAGGAAATGACAAACCACTCTAGTATTTTTGCCAAGAAAACCACAAATGGGGTCACAAAGAGTCAGACAACTGAAAATGACTGAACAGCAACAACACACACACACAGGGCATGGGTGTGAGTCACTTATGTTGGGATGGTCTCAAAAAATATAAGGGGGTGAGAAAGAGAAATGTACTGGGAGAAGGGGAAAGGGTAAAAGGGTAGAATGGAGAAATCTTTCTCACATAAAAGAGGCATGTAAGAAAGAGCTTTTACAACGTGGGGAAATGGGGAGAGCTGTGGTACACAATGCTTGTGCCTCACTCTCATCAAAATTGGTTCAAAAAGGGAAGAATAAAATGTATACATTTAGTTGGATATAGACATCTATATTACCCAACAGGGAAATAGGAGGTGGATAAGGGGATAAGAAAAAATAGTTGGGTGAGGGGGTGATAAAAGGGAGAGTGGTTAAGGGAGACAGTGGTCAGAAGCCAAACAGACTTTTGAGGAGTGACGGAATAAAAAGAGAGAGAGAAAGATAAACAAAAGAAAAATAAGATAGAGGAAAATACATAGTAATCATAACTGTGAATGTGAGTGGAATGAATTCACCCATAAAACTGAAGCAGATAGCAGAATAGATTAGGAACTAGGATCCATCAATATTTTATTTATAAGAGACATACTTGAAAGAGAAAGATATCTACAGAGTTAAAATAAGGGGCTGAGCAAAATCTATCATGCTTTGGCTAAAATAAAAAAAAAAGCAAGGGTAGCAGTCATGATCTCAGACAAAGAAAAAGCAAAAATAGACTTAATTAAAAGAGATAATCAAGGAAACTATATTTTGCTAAAAAAAAGTTCCATAGGCAATAAAGTAATGTAAAAATGTATAGCAAATTTCTCTAATAAAAGCTTTATTTTTCAAATATATGAAGAACTGAGTCAACCTAATAAAACAAGAGCCATTCCCCAATTGATAGTCAAAGCATATGAACAGGCAGCTTTAAGAAGAAATCAAATCTATAATCATATGAAAAATGGTCTAAATCACTAATGATTACAGAAATACAAATTAAAACTACTCTGAAGTACCACCCCACACTTACCAGAAATGACAAATGCAGGAGGAAATGAGTAAAAATAAGTGTATTGATGAATTGTTGGTGGAGTTATGAACTGGCCAACCATTTGGAGGACAATTTGGAACTATGGTCCAAAGGGCTATACAACGTGCCCCTTTGACCCAGAAATACCACTAATAGATCTGTGTCCCAAAGAGATCAAAGAAAAAGAAAAAGGATCTATGTGTACAAAAATATTTATAGCAGCTCTTTTTGTGGTGGCAAAGAATTGGAAATTGAGGGAATGCCCATCAACTGGGGAATGGCTGAACAAATTGTGCCATGTGATTGTGATGGAGTACTATTGCGCTATAAGAAATGACAAGGGGGATGGTTTCAGAATAACATGGGAAGACCTATATGACTGATGCAAAGTGAAATGAGCAGAACCAGAAACACATTGTACCCAGTAACAGCATGACTGTAATAATGATTAACTGTGAAAGACTTAGCTGCTCTGATTCAGGACAATTCCAAAGGACTCATGAAAAAAAAATTCTGTCCATGTACAGAAAGAGTACTAATGACCTCTGAGTGCAAATTGAAGTATAATTTTATCCCTTTATTGTTCTTGCTTTTTTAATATAGATAATATGGAAATGTTTTGCATGATTTTGCATGTATAATTGATATGATTTTGTTTGTCTTCTAAATGGGTAAGAGAGAGGTGGGAGGAAGGGAGAGTATTTGGAACTCAAAATTTTTTTTAAAAGGATGTTAAAAATAAATAAATAATAAATTTAAAGGGAAAAAGGAACTATGTGGAGAGATTAAAATATGCATTGTAAGTAAAGAATATTCACACCAACCAAATCCTAGAGTTTTTCAAATTGTAGTATAGTTGAAAGCATACTGGGTTATGAGTTATTATTTTTTAATCTGTTACTAATGAATTATGTGGTCTCAAACAAAACAGTTAACCTCCCTAGGCCTTAGTTTCCCTATTTGTAAAATGAGTGAAAGGTTGGGAGGAGGGCAGGCTGATTTGATATATTAAACAGATATATTCATGTAGTGAAATCCAGGAATTGAAAAGGGGAACTGTGATGGAGATTGCTTGGTTGAGAATCAGTGGAAGAAGAAATAGAAGTGATATTATTATAACATGGTCCTACAAACCACCCAGTCAGATGGAGAAAATAAATGGAATGTTTGGGAGACAGAGTACAAATCTGGCATAGATATAAAATAAAGCAATTTAGGGGATTTCACCATGTAATAAATGTCAAATTAGTGAGTGGAATAGTGGGAAGTGGTTATCTAACTAGTATTCACCCTTTTTACCCTCTCTTCTCTTCTGGAAGGTCACAGCTGAATCTCCCAAACCATTTCTCTCTCTGCCTTTTCAAAACTTACCTTCATGAATGCCTTTCCTGTCTTCTAACCTTTCTGAAAACTTGAAGGGATGGAAATTGTCCAAACCACCTTTATTCAAAGTTTTTGGGAATATCTAATAAGTTACCCTCCTTTAACCCTGGGCAATGGTCCATAAGTTCATTCATTTCCTTTCCCTGACCTTTTGGGTGCCTATTAATGCAGATTATTATTGTTATTATCAAGTAATAGCAGCTCAGGTTCTCAGTTAAAAAATTCATGTCTTTTTCTCTGCTATTTTGGGAGCCAATTAATGCAGATTATTAATAAATAATAATAACTCAAGTCCTCAGTTACAGTAGAAATTCTCCAAAAATTTTTCCACAAAGATAAGGACCTCTGACTTGTAAAAACTGTGTATATTCAAACAACCAAAGGCTTCACCTATTTGCGCATTTTCTATTCAATTAAAGATATAGATGCAGAAATGATTCAGATAGATTTTATCATTTATCTAGAAAAATTCAGATTTAAAGCAATAATTAAACAATAAGCAACAATTGAACAAAAAAAGGGACGTGATTTAAACCTTCAACCTTTCCAACCAAAAAATGAGAATGGAAAAGAAGGAAAGAAGACGATTCGCCAGCATTTTGCATTTCCTCAGCAAAGACTAATCTCAGCCTCCCTAGAAGGCTTTTTGTTAATGAAGTGGAGCTGTAGGCAAAAGCTTCCAGCAGCTCCATGCTCAAAGTTAGGTTTTGTGAAAAATCCTTCCCCTTCGCTGGTGTAGCCGCACTCTCTCGAGTCTCCTCCCACTCTCAACCTCTACCCCATGCAGAGTGACTAATTCCAAAGTTTCTAAGCTCCTCCAGCCCAGACATAAAGGGGTTTAAAACCTCTTTGCAGCCCCAGAACTACAATTACCAGAAGCCTGTGCAGCTATTGGTCCAAAACAGGCTACAAATGTTTGTTGAATCAATGGAAGAATGTGGACCGCGAAAGGCGACTACTTTATCTATGCAAATCATGCATCGGATACCAGCAATCTCTGTATTTCCAAACATCTATATTTTTGTTAAGGGCACTAGCATCCCAGAGGCAGCTGGTGACACAGTGGATAAAGCACTGGACCTAGAGTCAGGAAAACCTGAGTTCAAATTTGGCCCCAGACTCTTATGAGCTGTATGACAAGTCACTTAACCCTTTTTGCCTCAGTTTCCTCATCTGTAAAATAAGCTGGAGAAGGAAATGGCAAACCACTCCAGTATCTTTGCCAAGAAAACCCCAAATGGAATTATGAAGGATCAGACAGAACTGAAACAATTAAACAACAACCATCATCCTTCCAGGCTCCTTACTATGTTGACAACTTTGGCATTATTCTCAACTCTTCACACTCCTTCACCTCCCATAATCAACGAATTGCCAAATATATTGTTTCTGCTGCTACATATTCTCTTGCTTTTGAGTCCTCATTTCTCACATAGCCATTAACTTAGTTCATGCCTTTGCTACCTTTCACCCGGACTATTGCAATAGCCTCCTATTTTGTCTCCTGCGTCTAGTCTCTCCCCATTCCAATCTGTCTTCCATACAGTTGCCAAAACAATTTCCCTTGAGCAAAAGATCAAATAATGTCACTTGCATCTGTAGTGAACTCCTTGTTTTCGTTGTTATTGAGTCATTTTCAGTGATGTTTGACTCTTCCTGACCCCATTTGGGATTTTTTTGGCAAAGATTCTGGAGTGGTTTGTCATTTCCTTCTCTAGCTCATTTTACAGATGAGGAAACTGAGGCAAACAAGGTTGAGTGACTTGCCCAGGGTCACACAGCTAGTAAAGTCTGAGACTGGATTTGAACTCAGGAAGATGAGTCTTCCCGACTCCAGTCCCAGAACTCTCTCTATTGTGCCACCTGACGGTTGTAGTAAACTCCAGGAGCTACCTATTGCCTCTAGGATCAAATATAACCTATATTTGGAATTTAAAGCCCTTTACAATAAAGTCTTAACCTACCATATTGGCCTCTATGTTACCCCTCTTTACAAACGGTGTGATCCAGCCATACCGGCCTTACTATTCCTCACGAAGACATTCCATCTTTGTTCCTCTGTACTAACTGTCCCCAGTGACTGGAATGCATCTCCTCTTTAGCTCCCAAACTCATAATCCCTTACTTCTCCAGACTCAAATAAGACTCTCTACATCAATCCTTTCCTATTCCCCAGCTGCAAGTAGCCCCCCTTTCCAAACTACCTCGCATTAATTTTGTGTATCCATTCTGTATAGACATACTTCTATGTGTACATGCGTTCTCCCTGACATGTGTTCTCCCCTGACGGCAGGACTGCTTCTTGTCTTTGTTATTTGCCATGCCAAGCCCAGTTCCTGGCAAACAGTAGGCACTTAATAAATGCTTGTTGATTGATTTGATTTTTCTTGGGCTAGAAAAAGATTGTACTACCAACCTATACCAGATACCATTTTGTAATAACAATCATGATAAGAAACTATCATTTACTTTTCTATAGGCTTTAAGGTTTACAAAACACTTTCCCCATAACAATCCTATGAGGTTCATGATATAAGTATTATTATCTTCATTTTGCAGATGGGGATAACAACACTCAGCAACTAGGGGGCACAATGGGTAAAATACAAGACCTAAAGTCAGGGAGATGTGAATTCAAATCTTGCCTCAGATACTTACTAGCTATGTGACCCTAGGCAAGTCACATAACCTCAGTTTCTTTACCTGTAAAATGGTAGTAATAACTACACGTACGTTCCAAGGGTCAAATGAGATAATAACATGCTTTTTCAAACTTCAAGCACGATGTGAATGCTAACTGTCATTGTCATCATTATTGCTATGATAATGATGATGATGATGATGATTACAGATCAGAAGAATGAGGTTTTAAGGAAGGTGAAGGGACTTCCCCATAGTACTCAAGCTTAGATTTCAGTGTAGGCCTTCTGGTTCCCAAGGCCAAGGAATGTTGTTTCTCACCCCATGCAAAAGAGAACATGAAAAGGCAAGAAGAGAGAACTGGCACAGGTCCATCACTACTAGATAAAGGCTTCTGTAACATCATCTGTGTAGATGCAAGGGATGGTACGCTACTTTATTATTCCTTCAGCAGGAAAAGAACACAAGAAGAAGGGAAAAAAGAAACTTGCCAAAATACAATTCTAAAAACAATGCCTAATAGACTTGCCAGGAGTGGGCTAACCATTATACATGGTATCCCAGGGTATCATTATTTTTTTTCAGGGAAATAAAATAAGGCAATAGACCAAAGGGATTGTACACTAAAGAAGATAGACTACCCCCTAACTACTCCCGCCCTCCACTCCTGCCCTCCTAAAACTCAGAATGAATTTAAATTTGGGCTGTAAATTACCAGTTTGCTAAAATTCAAAAAACTTTTTTTCCATCTGTTCTGTAATAACTCATATGTTGTTGCTACAAGAAATTTGGGTTTTGGAGAAGTGTGGAATAAATGCTGGCTATAGAGTCAGAACGCCAGGACTCACATTCTGCTTCTGACTCACCTGTGTGACTTTGGGCAAATCACTGAACCTCTCAGGGCTACATTTTTCCTCATTTAAAAAGTGCTGGGGTTGGACTAAATGGTCTCTTTCAGATCTAAATCTATCTATGATCTCGGGATGAGGAGACTTGGGGTCAACTCCTAGGTCCTATGTAGTGATATGTTTAACAATCAGCTCTCTGAAAAAATGTGTGTAGGAGCACACTTATAATTTTAGTAGACATTATTAACATTTTCTCCATCACTTTCTTAAGTCTAGGTATTCATCAAAACAGTAAATCATGACTGATTCAAAGCATTTGCTTATTTCTGGGGTTATAAATGCTCAAATTGAAATTTTAACAATCAACTCATAGGAGATGGTACAAACTGTACAAAAGACAACAGAAATGTCAAGGAGAATGAATTGGAAAAATTGAAGCAAGAAATGTCAATGTTTGGACAAGGCAGTATTATTTTCAGTCTTCAGGCACCGAGACCCTAGATACACATGCTCACAGCTTCTCACTGTGTTCAAGAACCTCATTTCTTTCAAGGCTGAAATTGAGAGAAAAAAAGAAATTGAGATGATTTTCACCTGTCTTGAAAAATCCACCTTCTCCTACCCTATGCCCCATGCTCACTGTATCAAGATAGGACAGCGGACAGGACCGGACTGCGGTTCCAATAGCAGAGGGAATTCCCAGGTGAGGAAACTCCTTTTACCAATAAAAGTCAGAACCTTCTCTGACATTTCACAGGATCATAGTTTGAGAATGGGGATAAATCTCAATGGTTCACTCCATGGATAAAAAGAATACCTAATATAACATTCACTAAATAGTCATCTAGCCTCTGCTTAAAGACCTCTTGTTTTGGTCCTTAGCTTCTCTTGCCAGACTCAGGTCAATTTGAGCATTATCATTCCTGACTGGTAATCCTACAGACTTGTCTAAAACACGGAAAGCATGTCACAAAGACAGCATGTGTCAGTGGAAAAGCTTGAACCCACGTCTGCATCTATGCTGCAACTTCCCAAGATACCAAAATAAGTGCTTGTAAATAATAATTGATCTACGATGTATCATTCTTTAAAACAGCCCAAGAGCTGGGGCAACCAGAAACAAGGGTTACAGTTTTCTTGACTGGAATAAGAAATTATTGTTGAAGTTCCATTGAAAGCCCTACAAATTAATTCAAAAGATAGCAATTTCATTAACCAGAACATTCCTGCACTTTTGCCTTCGGGAAAAGAAGCAATTGAAAAGAAGATAAGCTTTTTTTAAAAATCCATATCCTAGTCCAAACACCACGTCCCACACTACATTTTGGGGTCAGTGCATGTATAATACAGCCCAGTCTTCTGTAACTTCCTCATTTACAGCACTGAACATTTAAAATCGTTATGGAAAATGAAGGGACTCAATTCTCCTAAGCTTGATGCTAACACATTACAAAATCCAGAAGTGACAAAGAAGCAGTGAATTGTGCTTGATGTCTTATAATTACTAAATAATAAATCAATATCAGCGCATTATAGAAAGATTTTTAAACAGATGTTGAAAAAAAAAAAGGTCCAGACCATGAACTCAACAAGTGAAATAATTGGGACGGGGGTGGGAGGAGTAGACAATATGCCTTCAATACACCAAAACTCTCAGAAACCACCAATGTAAATGTATACAGATCAGTACAATGAATGATGTTTATAAGGATGACCCTAGGTCAATAAGAAAAGGTTTAATTATGCTATGAATGCTCTATTTAAGGTGGCAGGGAGAGGTATAATTCAGTTTAGACAGATTCCCACCCAAAATAGTTAATGGGGGGGGAGGGGAATTTGTTCACATCTGGATTCTGGGCAATGTTCCAGAAAGCTGAGGTTGCCCAATAGGTGACATCTGGGAAAGTGAGGTGTTACTATATAATTGTCTTGCCAGGGGTCTTAAGCTTTTCAATTGCACAGAATTCTTCTCCCCAGTTCCAAAGAATAAAATGATCCTTTCATTTGAAACAAAACCCTAGAACACTAGCCCCACCACCAGTTATTATGAGTGATCTACCTCTTGGTGTATGAGGCTGACCTGGACTTCCATAGGAGGACCCAGAGAGAGTAGTAGGGCTTGCTGCCCACCAAATATCATCATCATTATTATTAACATTATTGTTGTCGCTGTTGTTAAAAATAATAACAATAGTTGGCATTTATATAGCATTTTAAAGTTTGTGAAGCACTTTATATGTTACCTCATTTGATCCCAAAGCCTAACTGAATGGGAGTGACTAGCCTTCTTTGTAAAGACAAGTACCCTGAACCACCTCGGTCTCAGAAGCTCCCTCCCAAAATGTCCCCAACCATGAAGACTGATACTACTGCCTCCCAAGTGGAACTAAAATGTAAAACAATGAAAAAGGCCAGCTGGCTATGTGGCCCTAAGGACAGAATGACTGAAAATGGTGGGTTTTAAAAGGAAGGAAAATCATGAAGTCAGGCTCAAGCTATGGAACACATTCCCATCTTTCTGGCTGCAGTAAAAAGTATCTTTGCTGGCATTTTTTATTTATGGGCCACAGCTCCCAAGGGTGTAGGAGGGAACTGAAGTTTCACAGCTTTTCTTCCAGTCCCTGGATTTGTTCCCTGGATCAGCAAATGGTCTGTTCTGCTCCAAGCATGCAGGTGGAATAGTCAGACCTCGGTGCCATTAAGATAGGGAGCTGGGAGGAATGATATCAGTTTGATACCAGTTCTGAAAGAGTACCTTCTAAATCAAGACTTAGCCAATGAGAAAGAAGTTATCCAGTCCAAGAAAAATCATCTGGAGACTAGAGGCATATTTACCTCATCAGATGACTGAATCCAAAAAATGAATAACCCTTAAATAACTTTAAGTAGCCTCTTTTTACATATGTATATGAATGTTTTGTGTGCATGTGTATTTCTGTGTTGTTTTTTTCTTTTTCCTAGCATTTGGTTCCTTCAGAACCAAAGGGGACAGGGCTGAATTCATTACAGACTTTCCAGAGGCTTTGTCTTTCTGCAGATCTGAAATAATTTCCATACATTTTCCTAAATCTATGGGAGTTAATTGGAAATTTGCATTTTGAACAGAGTATTCCAAACTCAAGATGGATGCCTAAGCCTTTCCTTCTCTCCAAACAAGAGAAAGCTTCTGAATCGAATTTACTGAAGTCGAAAATGCTCAGAAATGGCCAGCATGATGGTCTTTCTTCTCTGGGAGACTCTTCAGAAATACTTGGCTCCCAACTCAGAAGGGAAGAAGACTGTCCCTGGTTTGGAGTTTGTTTATATGACTGGGATTACATCAGAGAACTTGGTTCTTTCCCCACTTCCAAATCACTGGGAATCCATCAAAGAGGAGCCAAGCCTGACATCATGTTTCCTTTATGCAAGCAGGAAGTTGTGAATTAATGAGCTGTGTTTTCCTCATGGGGTCTCCGGGTGAGCTGGCTTTGGGAAAACTCTTCTATGATTCCTTGACATAGCCTTGATAGTATTATTTATTTAACTGTCTGAAAGACATCATCTGCTTCCACTCAAATGACAAATGCTTTTTGGATGGTGGCTTTGAAAACAGCTCCAGTAAGAAGTCAGGTAATGGTCTGTTGCTTGAAAGGCTAACTTAGGTGATGGCTTTAGAGACCTGGGTTTAGCTGTGTGCTGCCAAATTTTCTCTATCTCTATCTTACCTTGTCTCTTATTAATTCAGTTTCCCTAACCCCAAAAATGATATGATTATATTGATGCTACAGGAGATAAAGTGCTAACCATAGAATCAGAAGCCTTGCGTTTGCATCTCACCTTACCCACTTAGGAGCTGTTGTCACCCTGGGCTAGTCACTCCCTGAGGCTCAGTTTCCTAATATGTAAATGAGAATAATAATAATAATAATAATAGTACCTTAAAACAAGGCTGTTGTGAGGATCAAATAAGATAATGTATGTAAACTGCATTATTATTCTCAAAGTGTTATATAGATGGGTTGTTGTTGAGTTGTTTCAGTTGTATCCAACTCTTTGTGACCCCATTTGGGGTTTTCTTGGCAAAGATACTGCAATGGTTTGCCATTTCCTTCTCCAGCTCATTTCATAGATGAGAAACTGAGGCAAACAGGGCTTGCTCTGGGTCACACAGCTAATAAGTGTCTGAGGCCAGATGTGGACTTATGAAGATGAGTCTTCTTGATTCCAAGCCCAGTAATCTATCTACTACACCACTTAGCTGCCTTATATAGATAGGAGCTGCTTTTATTATTACATGTTAAGTAGGCATGCTGTAACAATGAGATGTGGTGATACATGGCATTGACAAAAACTTCTCATTCTGTCCTTAGCAGACTCTACAATGCCTGTTCCACCTTTTGCTATGTTTCATATTTTAATTCCACTCTGATGCTAGTGGTGTCAGTCTAAGACAACCTTAGAGGAAAGATGCATTGGAAACATACCTTGTGCCCCGGTTTCCGGCCTCTCTTCTTTGGGATCTTCACAACTGGTAACGAACAGGCAGAAGAAGAGTAAAGGTTGGGGACCGCCATTTTCATTGGTGCCGAGTGAAGTGGAGGTCTGCCTCGTTTTCTCCCTACTATCCTTGGAGACTGCATTTCAGCCATTACCAGTCTTGTAAGCAGTGATGACAGGTTATTAAATGCAGAGTTGTTGCTAAGAATCAGTCCAGACACAAAACAAAAACAAAAACATAATTTGATTGGAGAAAAAAGGAATAAAAATTATGAGAAAATTGCCTTAGCTTCTTTTAGCCTTTCTGAGATGCTAGCCACTTAATGGAAGGGGAAATAAAGTCAGGGTGAGCCAGGTGCCATTATTCGCTTTTTAAATGCTTATTGATAAAGGGAGGTTATTGACCCCACTGGGCAGCCCATGAGGTTTAATGATCCCACTAGACTTCTCAGGGAGTTACTGATCCCAAGGTAGGATTTTAAGAGAAGCAAAGCCTAGTGGTCTTGGGCTACATTAAGACCTAGTAGGCCAAGCATTGAACAAGACTGAGAGATCACTATTGGTTCCCACTTCCAGCTATAACTGTCCTTGGGAGGGGAAGGAAGAGTAATTATTGCCAAGAAAGCTCTGAATAACCAATAGACTTAAGGTTACTATATACTTCCCATTAGCTGAAGCTTTCCTTGGGAAGTATTAAATGTCTGATCACCTACTTCGAGAGTAGGAAGGATATGCCCTGATCCCAAGACCCAATATACCACATGGAGTGGACAGTGAATGTAGCACCTAGATTGTGAGTCCTTTCTAGAGATGAGAGATTAGAGCAGAGACCATCTCAGAGTCCTGCAGTTGATGACATGCTTAAATGTGGATGTTGAAGACTGTATTTTTGGAAGGCTTCTGGAAGAAACAATCCAGAAGCTGGAAGGAGTAGCCATTCTTCCTATTAGTGACAATGGGGAAGGGAGAGAAGGGGAAGGAAGTTTGCAAAGAGCTTTGTATTCATTATCTCATCTGGAGGCTCACAATAATTCCATGAGTTAGGTGTTTTAAATACTTTGATCCTGTCTTTATAGAGAAAGTTCAGAGTGGCTCAGTAACTTTCACATAGCCACATAGCTGATAGGTCTCAGAGGCAGGATTTTAAACCAAATGTTCCTAACTCCAAGTCTGATGTTCTTTCCACTATGCTATGGTGCCTCAAGTGCTATAGGTGATGCATTTCTCATATGGTTCTTTTGTCAGGATTCATTCCAGTCAGGGTTCAAGATTTTGAGAACTGGTTGCTCAAGGAGATACTTAGCCTGGTAGAAATTAAGAACTCAAGAACTTTGCCATATGAACTTCGCCATATGAACTTCCAAGTGACCTATATCAATCACACTCTATTGATATCAATAACATACACACACACACACACACACACACACACACACACCCCAATATCCATCACACTCTATTTAACATGCCAGAGTCACTGAAGTCTCAGCAGAAGACTCCTTGGAGTCAACATGTGACCTTTTAAATGTTCCCAGTAATGACACCACTAATTTCACTTAGTGTACCCTGATACTTCGGTGAAAGCTGTAGCGTCCTAGAGACCTGTACTTTGAGTACTTCAAGAATGAGGAAGCCATGTTGTTGCCCACAGCACAGCTAATAGGACTTCCTGTCTGGAAGACAAAAATTCAGGAGAGTTGATGAACTGTGGCCAGCAATGAAACTAGATAATAACTACCAGGTTATGACTCATACATGGAGGATTCCAATGCCAAATGATCTGGTTTTGGGTATATTAAGAGGAAAAAATGGAAGGCTTCCAGCAAACCACAGTCTGAGGGAAATCTCTGCCTGAATGATGCAGAATGGGGTTACCAAATGAGGGGGAATCAATGAACGAATGAATAAAAAAGGCATTTATTAAGTGACTATGATGTGCCAGACATTGCAGGAAGTGCTATAGATACAAATAAAAAAATCAGACAGCCCCTGTCCTCAAGAAGATTACCTACATGGCCTCCAACATTAGCTACTATTTTGGAAACTGATAATACAAGACTGTGAGTCTCATTGTTGGAATGCTAAAACAAAAAGCAGGAGGATTCCCTCATTCCTTTACATAGACTCCTTACCTAGGACCACTTATGTATGTCAATCAATCACAAGCATTCTTTTAGCAACTAACTATTATATGCTAGGCTTTGTGCTATGCTCTGGAGATACAAAGATTAAACAGTCCCAACCCTCAAGAAGCTTCCTTTTTATGGCGGAGATAAGATGTACATATATAAGTATAGTAGGCAGAGTTTGTCAGGAGACCTCTGGTTGAATTGACTCTCCCCCATAAATTAGCTGAAAACAGAACATAAGGAGACAGATAAACAAAAAAGTAGGTAAAGGTGTAAAGTCTTCAGTCAAGTATGATGGGTGGCACAGTGGATAGAGCACTGGGCTTAGAATCAGAAAGACTCATCTTCTTGAATTTAAATTTGGCCTCAGACACTTACTAGCTGTGTGACCCTGGGCAAGTCACGTATCCATTTGCCTCAGTTTCCTCATCTGTAAAATGAGCTGGAGAAGGAAATGGCAAACTACTCCAATGTCTTTGCCAAGAAAACCCCAAATGGGATCACAAAGAGTTGGACATGACTGAACAACAACTAGATGTTGGCTTGCTAAGGCTTGGTCACCTTCCCACCCATGACTGCAATGGGACTTCAAAAAGTAAGACGAGATCATTAGATAGTCAGTGGAAATAGGAGATAGCCCTGAGGAGTGTGGCTCCTTGCATCAGAGAAAAGAAACACCTAGAGATGAAGAACCCAGCTCTTTGCCTTTCCTCTTTCACCTCTACCAGAGGATGGTCAAGGAATTTCTTCTCTTTTTTGCACCCCCCCCCCCAGCAATGGCATTTTGCAGGAGGAGCTAGCTACTTGCCCAGGAGGAGAAACAGCAGGGAACGGACCCAAAAAGAGCCAATTCAAAAGACTGCTGTGATGGGTGTGGCCCTTGGAAGCAGAGAAGAGAGCTAGATATGTATTTAAGAATCAGGAATCTAGTGTGTGTGGGAGGGGGGGGAGTAGCCCCAGAAAGTCCAGCTGAACAACAATGAGAAGAGAAAGTACATAGAAACTCTATGGTGCTGGAGGCAGAAATTATCTTGGCCACGTGTGTTCCCAGCATGTGTGTCTCTATCAGTATTCTCTGTGTATGCACCCATTTTTCCCACTGATGTTATTTGAAACTTCAGCCCAAGTTTATGGTGGGGGCGTGGGTTGGGTAGGGCAGAATGTTTTGTAGTTACTGTTCTTACTCTTCCAACCCAGTAAATGCTTTTCCTTTTAGTTAATAGTGCCTACTGGCCAATCATTAAAGGTAAACACATTGGTAAGGGCTTTGATCTATGGCTTTAACTGGGGTCAGAGTTGCCTCCTTGAGACTAAACCTGAAAAAAAATAAAATTAGTTAAAAATAAAAATAAAATTGGCAGCTAGGTGGTGCAGTAGATAGGCCTTGGAGTCAGGAGGACCTGAGTTAAAATGCGGCTTCATACACTTTACACCCTGGACAAGTCACTTAACCTCGATCTCCTCCAAAAATAAATAAATAAAAATAAAAAATAGAAGAGACCAAACCTGAAACTTTCAAGAGCTAAGTTGAGGAGGTAGCCCAAAGGGGTTGCTACATAGACATATACAAAATTTGTGCAAAATAAAGACAAGGGACTATTAAGGATTGAGGCACAAGCAGCTTCAAGGGTTGGAGGTGGATCAGAAGAGGCTTTTATAAAGAAGCTAGTGTGTGAGCTGAATATTAAAGAAAACGAGGCAGTGTAAGACACAGAGGTAAGAAGGGAGTTCATTTTGGGCATGAGGGACAAAAAAGCACAGAGATGAAAATGGCAGGTATGAGGAAAAGCAAGAAGACAAGGTTGACTGGACTATTGACCACCTGAGGGAAAATAACATGTAATAAATCTGGAGAGGTAGTCTGGAATCAGACTGGGAAGGACTTTAAATGCCAACCAGAGGAGTTTGTACTAGCACCTAGAAACCATAGAGTCTGATGCCTAGATACATATAGGTGTAACTCTCTATACAATAAGTTTGCTTATACTATGTGAAAGGCTTTAAATGTGAAACAGAGGAATCTGAACTTGATCCTGGAGGCAGGAGAATCTGATACCTACATCCATATGTGTAAATCATAATTATGTCTACATGTTGTGTGTATATACATATGGATGTGTGCATCAGACACACAATGTTGGTATACATATAGATATTTACACACAAATAAAGTTGATTTCTGCCAATACAGAGAAAAAAACAAAATCTACATGTATGCATCCATACCTTTAGAGAAGCAATCTGGTATAAGGAATAGAGCACTGCTGGCCTTGGTGTCAATAAGACTTGGGCTCGAATCCTGCCTTCTACCCTTTCTAGTTGTGTGACCCTGGGCAAATCATTTCAATTTCATAATCTGTAGGAGGAGAGTAATAGTAGCTACATCACAGAGTTGTTGTGAGAATAAAATATTATAATGAATGTAAAGGACTTTGCAAACATTAAATCATTATATAAATATGAACTGATACTACATATAATATTATTATATAATATAATTATATTTATATCTTATGTAATTATATTTACATCAGGTCTGACAAACGGCCTGGGCTGCTTCCTTGTTGGTTGTCGTGGGTCTTGTGACAATCACCCGAAATCCTTTGGCAGGCCACAAGCAGCCCGGACCATATGTTGTGCAAGCCTTATTTATATATTATATAATATGTATTTATATTCGGCATATATAATACTGTATTATATAATTATATATTATATAAATAATACATATATTCATATACTATGTTATATAGTATGTATTTTTATACAATATGTGAGGGGAGGGGAGGAGAGGGGAAAGGAGAGGAGCAGAGAGAAGAGGAGGAAAGGGGAGGGGAGAAGAGAAGAGGGAAAGGGAAGGGAGGAGTGGGGAGGAGGAGCTGATTTGCCCAAATGAAACTGGCCATTGGGTCCCTAGTGGTGCAGCTTGGACTACTCATAGGTTATTGTTTGTCCTCATTCTCAAAGAGCACCATGATATTAGGGAGGTGATGCCATGACATGCAAGTGAATTGGATCTAAGTGAGGGAGGGCGGTGCAAAGTCACCAGCCTCACTTTCTTCTACAGAGCCATCTGGGTCCGGTGGCTGGATATAGATCAGGACGACTGGAGATGGCCCAGTAACGGTGAAGAAAGAGTTGGTTTTGGAGGCAGGAAGACCTAGGCTTGAGTCCTGCCTCTGTCGTGTTCATGTGTGTATGTGTATGTATATGTGTTTACATGTATGTGAGTGTGTGTGTGTGTGTAAGCAATTCACTTAACTTCTCAGTGCCTCATGCAACTCCCTTGAACTATAAACTGCAAAGAAAGTAACAAATTACTTAGGTATACATTACTTACTGAGAGTTCCTTACAGCATAAAAATCACAGGCCTACTTACTATCCCAGTTCTCCCCATCATATAGACATTATGTACCTATACACGTATGCACATATACACATACATACATATTTCAATACTTCTAAATACCCGTGAGTTTATGAGTGGGCTCTCCCATCATCAGAGAGAGGGTTTTCCTTCCACCGAGGCATATTGCAAGCCCTCCCAATCCTCTCATCACTTACTAGACAGTCATCATGAGTCGCTATAGCCAAAAAGAAAACCATCACCCCTCGGCCAACTTCAGGTGCTGAGCTATACACGTATGAACAAAATCCTTTTGCTCAGAGAACAAAAGTCAACACTTATTTTGGTGAGTCAATATGACCATACAAGAATGGGTTCTAGATGTGCCCTTACAGCAGAATGTTATGTACATTCTACACAGACACCTTTTCTGAGGTTTCTTGGCTCAGGATTGTTTTTTTTGTTATCATACTGTTGGGGCAGCTAGCGGCTTGGTGTATAGAGCGGTGGGACTGCAGTTAGGAAGATTCATCTTCCTGAGTTCAAATCTGGCTTCAGATACTTACTAGCTGTGTGACCCTGGGCAAGTCACTTAACCCTGTTTGCCTCAGTTTCCTCAACTGGAAAATGAAATGGAGAAGGAAATGGCAAACCATTCCAGTGTCTCTGCCTAGAAAACCCCAAATTGGTTCACAGAGAGTCGAATATGACTGAAAACAGCTGAACAATAACAACAAATATCCCATTTCTCTCTCTGTCCATGAAATACGTTCCTCTCACCAGTGATATATATATATATGTGTGTGTGTGTATATATCTATATCTATATCTATAGGTAGATATATACACACATATATATATATTTAAGCAATTGGGGTTAAGTGACTTGCCCAGGGTCACACAGCTAGTAAGTGTCAAGTGTTTGGTCTAAGGCCAGATTTGAACTCAGGTCCTCCTGACTTCAGGGCCGATGCTCCATCCACTGTGCCACCTAGCTGCCCCCACCAGTGATAATTAAAGGTCATAAACTCAACCACAATGCCTCATTCATCCAAACTGCCTACCTCCTGCTCCCCATCCTCACTTATGTTTCTATCCTGAGCCTTCATGGACATTCTGCTGAAGGGGTGAATAGATCATAGCAGTGTTCCTCCTTGGGGCCAGCAAAGGACAGGAGAGATTTGCCATGTTATAAACATGTCTCTCTTGATAATCGGCACCCATAGATCCACTACCATGTCCTCTTACCCATGCACACAAAGGAATAGATCAGCGTGGTCTGAACTTCAGTTAACTATGCATCTCAGGCACCATTTAAACAGGTTCCTTCCTAGGGGATAACTCACTTTTTAATGTGCTTTATGATATGCTGTCCTTCTTTGTGAGCATGTTCAAGTCTGGGATCTGAGTTTGGGTCAGGAAAGATGTCATCAAGAAAACAGAGGGTACCTTGGGCTAAGAGGCTGGGTTTATGCTTTTGTTTTTTGGTTTCTAAAATTGAATTGATTTTCAATTAACATAAGCTGATTTTCTTGCCCTTCCAATCCCACTGAAAAAAAATCACAAAACTTGTGTAACAAATATGCATAGTCAAAGGAAACAAATTCCTGCATTGTCCATGCTCAAAAGGTACGTGCTTCATTCCACATCCTGAATCCATCACCTTTCTGCCAGGAGGTGGTTAACATACTTTATAATTGGTCCTCTGGAATCATGGTTGGTCATTGCATTCTCAAGTCTTTCAAAGTTGTTTCTCTTTACAATGTTGTTATGAAATAAATTGTTCTCCTGGTTCTGCTCACTTCACCCTGCATTAGTTTCCAGGTTGCTCTGATACCATTGCCTTCTTCATTTCTTATGGCACAATAATATCCCATTACATTCATATGCCACAATCTGCTTAGCCATTCCCAAAAAGGAGGACACCTCCTTAGTACCCAGTTCTTTGCTTCTTGTTCGTGCTTCATTCTCAAAGACCAATGACATCAGCGGGGTGATGCCTTGTCTTGCAAGTGAATTGGATTGAAGTGAGGCAGAGCTGTGCAAAGTCATCAGCCCCACTATCTTCTCCAGAGTCATCTGAGTCCTGTGGCAAGACACAGGTCAGGATGACTGGGCATGGGCCCAGATGCAGTAGGAGAGCCTGGCCTTTTTAAGCTAAGGTCTTTCCCAGTCTCAGTTTGTCTAGGGCAACATCCACTCAGTAATTAAAGGCCAGGTAGGAATTGAGGCAAAAGATGGCCTACACAAAAGAATCAATCTGGAAGTGGAAGACTCAGAGTTGCTGGCCAGAACAGAAACAACTGCTATTTACTCTCACTCTAAGCCATTAAAACCTAAACAATGAGTAAGTGAGGCTTGGGCTGGGACTTGGACAAAGTTCTTCCACAACAAAAAGAGCTTCTGTGAATATTTTCATTCACATGGATTGGCTTTATATTTTGTAACAATGGTCATTCCCTTGGAGCGTGCATGAGGGTTGAATTGGACCCTGGTCACTTCTTGTGACGTGTTCTGTGGCCAATTAGGCTTGGAGAAGTAATCCTGGAGGCAGCTGAGTGGTGCAGTGGTTTAAGCAATGGACTTAGAATTATGAAGACCTGAATTCAAATCCAGCCTCAGCTATTTAACCCTGGACAAGTCACTTAACCTCTCTTTGCCTCAGTTTCCTCATCTGTAAGATGGGGATGATAATGGATGATAGCACCTACCTCCTGGGGTGTTGTGATGATAGAATTAAGTAATATTGGTAAAGTGCTTTACAAATTTTAAAGCACTATGTAAATACTAGCTATTACTGTTATTATTTCTTAAGTACACAGCACATAGTATCAGAGACAGAAGCAGCAAGAGACTCTTGGCAAACGTACATCAGCACGCTAACCAAGTCTTTCTATTGGGCGAAGAATGGCAAGTTAATTACAAACAGACCCTAGATGAGGTCTGGCATCATGGTAAGGAAAACAAAACAAGTAGTCCAAGAAGCACTAACCCCATTCTGGCTTTGAAAGCATGTATGGGTCAAAGGAGAAGGAAAACGAAGTGGTTTTCTGTTACTCCCATAAACGCTGAGGACACTCAGCTCAGCACAGAGAATTCCAAGGAGCATCTCTTCAGTCTAGAGAAGCAATGGGAATTTGGAAGACTCAGATTTGACTTTTACCTCAGGCATTTACTTTTGTGACCCTAGAAAAGTCATTTAACAAATTTGAGCTTCCATATTCTTATCTTCAACTGGGTATAATAATGGCACCCACTGCAAAAGGTGGTTATAATGATCAAATGGGGTAATGTGTGTAAAGCACTCTCCAAACCTTAATTAAAGTGCTAAATCCCATCATCATCATTAAAATCATTGTTAGTGCCTCTTAAAATCATTTCCCTCCTACAGCTACCTTGAATTGATTCTAATTCGCTGGTTACCCTTGCATTCCAAAAACATGACCTTTGATCAGATTGTATCTTACGCAACATGGAAACATGGTGGTATCGTGTCATATGTTTGTAACATAAGTTAATGGTCCTGCAGACAACACTCTTCCCTGAGCTGAGACTAAATGCTGCAGGTGGGGATCTTTGCCCAGATGAAGATGCAGGTGTCCCCTCATTGAAATCCCACATCAATACCTTGAGGTCCAGCCCAAGTCTCACTTCCTCTATGAAGTCTTAGTCAAATACTCCAACCCATATGGATATTTCACTTCTCTCAATTTCTGTGGCATTGATTACCTGAATTACCACCTGAGACACTGGATTATATAAGAGGTGTATTCTCTCCAGTAGTGTATTCATTCAACAAGCATTCATTAAATACCTGACATGTGCCAGAAGATGGGTTAGACAATGGGGACTCAGGAAAAAAAAACAAACAGTTTTAGCTTATATTTTATTAGGCAGGCAACAACATATACACAATAATAGCTTATTCTTTAAGGTTACAAATAATTGTGCTGCAAAGTAGGTAGTTCCAAGAGTACTACTTGCATTTTATAGCTGAGGAAGCTTAGGCTTCCAGAGGTTAAATGACTTGCCCACAGTCTTAGCACCTGCAAACTGCAGGAGTAGGGCCTACCCCAGAGGACATCCGATCCCCCATCTAGTGCTCTTTCTGCTTTACTATGCTGTCTCAGAAATACCATAAATTCCTTGAGACTTACGTTTTATACATATTACACATATACACTCCCTAACCTGGCTGGTAGCTTTGCTCTATGTTGGACCTGCTGTCATGGTTGAGAGTCTGGGGCAGAGGTGGAAAACCTGTGGCCTTCTAGATCCTGAAGTGTCACCTTTTGACTGAATCCAAATTTTACAGCCTCAAGGCTGCAGGTTCCCCACTCCTGGGGGGGCAATGCAGATGGTTTTGTAAGGGCTATGTAACTGATAAACAGCTGTTCATGATTACTGATTGCCCAGGCCCTCTGTAAAGAGACAGTCAAGACACCTGGTAGTGGGAGGGGAGGTGGAGGAGGGAGAGGAGAGAGAAAAGGAAAAGGGAGTGAAGGGGAAGATGGGGGAAGAGGGGCTGTGAGAGAACAGTTGCGGAGAGAGCAGAGAGAGTATCTGATGATACATAGAATGTGAGAACAGACAGCAAGTTAATGCCTCATTTTCCTCAACTGTAAAATGAGCTAGAGAAGGAAATGACGAACTACTCTAGTATCTTTGCTAAGAAAACCCCAAATGGAATCACGAAGAGTCAGATACAACTGAAATGGCTGAACAACAAACAACACATGAGTCTAGGTATTATTGTCATGAGTGGGAAGGTGTGTGCGGAAGGTAGGGATTAGTGCTGAGGTGGACATGAGGGACAGTGTTGTCTTAGGCTGCACAGGGAGAAGCCCAGTGTCCAGGATGGGACAGGTGAGGCTTCCTCTGTGGGCTGCACTGGGCACAGCACATCTGGAGTTCTAGGTTCAGTTCTGAGACCCACATTTTAGGAAAGACAATGATTATCTGGAGAACATTCAGAAAAGGGCGACTGGCATGGTGAAGGATTGGCAAGAGTATGCCATATAAAGATCAACTGAAGGAATTAGGGATGTTTAAGCTGGGGAAAAATTGGGGAGGTGGGATGGGAGAGGAGGTGATGAAAACTGTCTTCAAGGGCTTCTATGTCAAAGGGATTAGACACATCAGGTGTGGCCCAGAGGACAGAACCAACAACAACGGGGAGAAGTTGCAAAAGAAGCACATTTAGACTTAATATTCGGAAGAACTTCCTAATAATTCATGCTGTAGGAAAATGGAATAAGCCACATTGGAAGAGGTAGTGGGTTCCCTCTCACTAGAGGCCTAGCCATCAGCCTTGTTCTTTCACAGGTGCCTTTTTTCCAGCTCCCCTTTATGTCTTGTCTTCCCTGTTAGGATTTAATCTTCTCGAATGTCATTCAGTCATGCCTGACTCTTTGTGACCCCGTCTGGGGTTTCCTTGGCAAAGATCCTGGAGTGATTTGCCATTTCCTTCTCCGGCTCACTTTACAGATGAGTAAACTGATACAGACAGGGTTAAATGACTTGCCCACGATCACACAGCTAATAAATGTCTGAGGTCAGATTTGAACTTGGGAAGAGGAGTCTTTCTGATACTGGGCCTGGCATGCTATCCACTGTGCCACCTAGCTGCTTCTTGAGGGTAGAGACTCTTATTTTGCTTATATTTGTATCTTCAGTGCTTAGCACAATGCCTAGAACATAGTAAGCCCTAAATAAATGTGTGCCCTCTCCCTCTCCTCTCCCTCTCCCCTCCCCCTCCCCTCTATCTACATCATATATCTATCATCTCATCCATGTATCATCTATCTTTCAATCTATCTATAATCTATCTATCAACATAACTATCAAAAAGTTGGCCAATCACATGAAAAGGTTTGTTGGAGAAAAGATTCTTGGTCAGATCCAGGTTGGATGAGACAACCTCTGAGGTTCTGTGTTCCTGAAGTATATTTCAGAAGTAGCTGTCAGCTCTTTGGGTATGAATCTCTCAAGGATTTTGCTACAGGGAGCAGATGGGCACCAAGGCTGGTGGAGGGCAGAGGCTCTACTCAAATGCCAAACCCAGAGTGTGCTCTGTGCCCTGCCCCAGAACTAAGGCTCTCTGATAGCTGAGATAAACTATCCTTGTGTGACTTGAAGCGGGGAGAATGGATACCTCTAGTCTTTTCTTCCCCTACCCTTCTCCAAGGGAGATTTTTGTTCCTGCCAGAAGGGGAAGCAGAAGGTTGGGGCCAGAGGCTACCGTTCACTCTCCTCAGACAGAGGGAGTACTGGTTTAGAAGTATATCTGTCTCCTTCCTTAAATATTATTCATCTAGGAGATATGATCAGACTCCATCTATCTTTTGATTGCTCTGTCATTTGAGGAGTAAGGAGGACCCCAAGTTCTATTTTGAAGACTTGACTGCTTTCCTACTTAATACCAATCCACAATGAACACACGTAGCATACAGCAAAGAAGCCCATTTATCCAAATTGCAGTGAAAAAGAAATCAGAGAAAACATACATAGCAGAATACATACCAGACAATAGAGACTGAAGGAGATTTCCCACTGGGAGTGAGCTAACTCAGTTCAACCAAGAGAGAGAGTCCTAGATCTTACCCAAGGGGAAACTCCTTGAAATTGCTAGTAGAGCAGGCTAGATATAGGGATATGGTAGAGACTGCCATCTCTTCTCATGCCTTCCCAGAGCCTTGTCCTTCAGCAACCTGAACTAGGTCCATCTTCCCTCCCAAGCTAGAAGTTGACTTGACATTATGCTCGAAGAAGACTCTTGCTTGGAGAGTCCTAAAGAGGAACTCCTATCTGAAGAATCCCCAGAGGGAGGGACTCTGAAGAAACTGAAGAATCTGAAAATGGGGAATAACTGAGAACTAAAGCTCTCCTCTTGCCAATTCCACCCCACCCCTCATGCAGGATGGGGCTTTCCTCTCCAACAATAAGGAGAGAAGCCTATACCAATGGGCTTTGGAGCAGTAGTTACAACTACAAAATCCTAGTTTTGGATAATGCCATTTTAGAAGAACCTGGTTCTCTCAACTAGTTGTTATGTTGGAAAGCAATCCCAGGGGGGTTAGTTATTTTAAAAGATAGTTATTTAATTCATTACTCCTCCCAAGGATATTTAAAGTCAACAAAAGAGCAAGAAAAAAGGCTTTCAAGAACCACTCTAACAGTAGAATTTTAAACGCTATACAAGTCAAGGAGGAGATATTTGGGGCAGGAGATACTCTTTAGATCACTCAATCATAAATGAAGAGCCAGAAGGGAACTCTTAGAGATCCTCTAGACCAATTTGCTCTTTTTACATATGGGGAAACTCAATCCCAGAAAGATTAAATGTCTTGCCTAATGTCATCAAATAGTAAGTTAGCCAACAAGCATTTATTGGTGCTTAAATTGAACAATTGGCAAAACTAGAATTAGAACCCAGGCCCTCTAACTCCAAATCTTCTTTCCACTATACAATACCAGCAAGATATCCAGGAGCATCTCCAATCCTCCTGATCTATATCTTGCCACTGGACCCAGCTGTCAGGGGAGGAGAAAGTGAGGTTAGTGACTTTGTACAGCCTTCCCTTATTCAGAACCAATTTACTTGCAAATCATGGCATCAACTTCCTGATGCCATGGTCCTCTTCGAGAATGAAGGACAAACAGCATCAGCAACCAGCAGGATAAAAAAAAGAATAAAAATAACCTGTATTATCAATGACATAATTTTATAAAAATAAACCCTTTTAGAAACATAATTTTTAATATTTCTGACAGCCTAACTCAATATTGATTGTCTAGGTTTAAAGTAATGGGGGAAAATGTTAATAATTGAGATTAAACTTCAAGATATGTTGTATGTACTTTTTTTTTTCAGAGAGCCAGCTGTGAAACATTTACCAGCAAACCCATACTTGCTTCCCCTTGTATTAAGTTAAAGGTATTAAATTCTGTTACTTTTTGAGATACCTGCTACAAGAAATTTCATTGTCAGACCTACTTAGTGTGGCATAATATATAGGGCACTGTACTTAGAGTCAGGAAGAGCTGGGTTTAAATCCCACCTCTAACACTAGTAAGTGGACAAGTCACTTAATCTCTCCATGACTCAGTTGTCTCATATGTAAAATGAGGGCATTGGACTAAATGGCCTCTAATGTCCCCTTTGGCTTGATATCTATAATCCTATGGATATCTGGGAAAAAATTATTTTTCTTTTAATAAAGTCAATTCCATAACAAGTTGATCTTGTCCTTCAGGTAATGTCCTTTAACAGATGCCCCCCCTGGTAACATGAGAAGAGTAATAGCTCTCATTGAGTCAACATGACTCAATGAATCGGAGAATCCAGGCAGTTTTGTGAGAACTGACTTCTCAGGAGCAAGGACTGCTGGTTTCTAGCTTTTCCTGTGGTGTCCCCAGGATCAGGAGGACTGTGACCACCCTGACAGCCCTCACCAAAGAATGGATCAGCTCAGTTGACCAAAGGCTCAAACCACATCAAAGAAAGTAAGAATCACATTTGTGACCCTGGGGCAGAGAGGGAAAGGAGGGAAACTCTAATTTAATGGTAACTAGACCAACTGAATCATAGCTGAATGAGAGGAAAGGGCAGTATATTCAGTGAGATACCTAGTAGCCTTCAAATCCCTCTACATGGCCTCTAAGAGGTAGTGAGTTGTAATGGTACAAGTACTGGGCTTGGAACCAGGAGATTTCGGTTCAGGTCTTCACCAATGACTATCCCAGGATCAAAGACTCACAGAATCTGAGAGTCAGAAAGGACCTCAGCTGCCATATATCTTATCCAAACCATTATTCAAAGGGACTTTTTCACTATAACATAACATACCTAACAAATACTTAACAAATGGTCATTCCACCTATTCATGAAGAGATGCACAAAGGGGAACCCACCACCATCCAAGGCAGCCTGCTTCTCTTTTGGATGATTCTGTTAGGAAGTTTCTTGACATTAAGTCCAAAGCCTCTCTATAACTTCTACCCATTGATCCTGGTTCTGCTCTCTGGGACCAAATAGACTATGTCTAATTACTTTTCCACATGACAAATAATAAATATTCAAATATCTCTAAAAAATAGACACACACACACACACACACACAAAATAACTCCACCCATTTTCTTTAGAGGTAGCTCAAGACAGTAGGTAAACCTATGACTGGAGACTAGAAATATTGCATACTAGGTACAACAGTATCTATAATAGCTAGCATTTATATAGCACCTTAAGGCTTATGAAGTGCCTTGCATTGCATATGATCTTCAGGCTTAGCCTAGCTAATAATGGACTAATAATTCAAAAGTCATTCACCAAATGATTAATTATTTTCTCTATAGAAACGAAAGAAGACTGTTTATTAAGGCATGCATATCTGAACACAACTACCATGTTCCCCCCTGAATAGTCTCTTCCTCATTCTAAACATCCCCAGTTTCTCCAATGGATCCTCATATAACATGGATTTTACTATTCTTATTGACCTCCTCTGCATGTAATGTAATTGGGAAGTATTTAACAAAAAGAATTGGGAAATATTTAACTAAATAAATATAACTAAAAATAAATTAAAATACTGTTAATATGTGGATGTCTAAGTCAATAGGCCACCATAGGGATCCTTGTATACAGGCAGTTTAGTTGCTCCCATTTCTATTTGAGTTTGATGTCACTGCCCTGGGCAACTCAACCTATCCTCCATTTTGTCACTGGCAGTAATAGTAACTGTTCTGCCTGCTTCACAGGGTTGTTGGGTTGACCAAATGAGATAATGGAAATGAAGTGAGTTGTAACCATGTTGTGTAAATACATAATAGACTTCATGAATATGTTTGGAAAGAGATTTATACTAACAGATACCTGCAAAGACTGTAGGTATCCCAGCCTGAGATTTTGAAAAAATATGGACACAGAACAGATCTCCCCCCACACTCCAAGTTTACAAACCTCATTTGCCTCAAAATTCTTTGATACAAACTTTTCTAGCAGCTGAAAAACACAAAGAGTTGTTTTACTACATCAGTTGAATAAACTAATAAACTTCAACCCTTTGGTTGATTCAACTGGTAATATGTTGACAAGCCCCTAGGCATGCTGATCTAGAATGTTTCATTATAAAAGAGTGGTGACATTTGATCTTGGAAGAAGCACCAGCAGGAGAATCATCAGACTACAAAATACCAAATTAGTTACCCTTTTCTGATCTTTAGTGATCATTCTGATCATTGAAAACTGAAAGTAAATTATGAAATTTTCAAACTCTTCTTCTTCGATACTTTGAAATATGTATCAGGAAGAGGGAGGAATCCTTTCATTGACACCAATCACAACCCCTTAGCTCCATGCCTCAATAAACAGTTTTCATTAATTTATATGGGAAAAAATAATTAATCATTTGGTAAATGAGTTTCAAATTATTAGCTTCTCCACACTTAGCTAGGCCAAGTCTGAGGATCATATATAATATAAGGCATTTTGTAAGACTTAAAGTGCTAGCTATTATAGATAGATACTATTATTGTTGTGCTTGGTACATCACATTTTCTAGTCTCCAGTCATGGGTTTACCCACTATCTTGAGCCACCTCTGCAGAAAATGGGTGGAGCTGTGTGTGTGTGTGTGTGTGTGTGTGTGTGTGTGTATCTGTGTATCTGTTTTTACAGATGAAAGATGGCTTTTTTGGTTTTTCTTTTTTCCTGTTTTTTTTCTCTATTTCCTCCCTCTGGTCTTTGCCAAATTCTCTCTTAAAGGGTTTTCTGCCTCAGTATTTAAGAATATTTGAGCTTCTCTTTTCTTTTCTACCCTGTTTCTGTCTTTTAGTGGGCTGTGTCAATAACTCTAATCCTTTCATGGCAGATTGGATTTGCAGTCGGAGGTCCTTGATTCAAAACCTACCCCTGTCAATGGGTACTTGTTTGGCCTCTGGTAAGTCACTTAAACTCTTAGGGTCTCAGTTTTCTCATATGGAACTCATATTGAACTAGATGACCTCTACAGTCACTTCCAGTCCTAAATCTCTGATCCTTTGACCCTATGATCCTCTCCTCAGATCTCTCAGTTGTTTTTTCTTTTTTTCTTCCCTTTCCCTCCCCCACCCTAGAGATAACTATCACCATATGTATGTATTCTACATATATCTAAAATGATATATGTATGTATATGTGTGTGTATATGTATATATTATATATATATATATATATGATTATTCCACTTATAAGTTATTTCCCTACATACAGGTAGCATCTTTCTTCATATGTTCTTTGTAATTCATTTGGGTATTTATAATAGTCAAAATGATTTATTCACTCAAAGTCATTCTTAAACAATACTGTTGTTAATGTATATTATGTTCTCTTGGTTCTCCTCATTTTACTCTTCATTATTTCATGCAACTCTTTCCATGTTTTTCTAAGATCATTGAATCCATCATTTTTTCTTTTTCTTTTTCTTTCTTTTTTTTTTGGCTAGGCAATGGGGTTAAGTGACTTGCCCAGGGTCACACAGCTAGTAAGTGTTATGTATCTGAGGCCAGATTTGAATTCAGATCCTCCTGAATCCAGGGATGGTGCTCTATCCACTATGCCACCTAGCTGCCCCCTTCATCATTTCTTATAGCATAGTAGTATTCCATCACAACCATATATCACCACTTGTTTAGCAATTCCCCAATTGATGGGCATCCCTGTAATTTCCAGTTCTTTGCCACCACAAAGAAAGCTGCTATACACATTTTAGATTATATAGGTTCTTTTCCTTTTTCCCTAATCATCTCTGAAAATAGATCTAGTAGTAGTATTGCTGGGTCAAAAGGTATAGGCAGTTTAATAACTCTTTGGACATAATTCCAGAATACTCTCAAAAATGACTGGATCAATTCAGAATTCTACCAACAATAATTAGTGTCCCAATTTTTCCATGTTCTCTCCATCATTTGTCACTTTCCCCTTCAATCAATTTAGCCAATCTGGTAGGTGTATTTCAAGGTTATTTTAATTTGCATTTTTCTAATCAATAATGATTTAGAGCATTTTTTTTCATAGGACTATAAATCGTATTGATGTCTTCACTGGAAAACTGCCTATTCATATCCTCTGACCATTTATCAATTGGGGAATGATTTATATTCTTACAGATTTGACAAAGTTCTTTATACATTTGAGATATGAGACCTATTTGTGAGAAACTGTCTATAAAAATTTTTCCCCAATTTTCTGCTTTCCTTCTGGTTTTGTCTACATTTGTTTTATTTGTACAAACCATTTTAAATTTAATGTAATCAAAATTATCCATTTTATACCTCACTCTGTTCTCTATCTCTTATTTATTCATAAATAGTTCACCTATGCATAAGTTCCATGTTCTTCTAATTTTCTTATAATACCTCTCTTTATATCTAGGTCATGTATCCATTTTGACCTTATCTTGGTAAATGGTATAAGATATTGGTCTATGCCCAGTTTCTGCCATACTGCTTTCCAGTTTTTGTGACAATTTTTATCAAATAATGAATTCTTATCCTAAAAGCTTAATTCTTTACACTTGTTAAATACAAGATTATTATATTTATTTGCTGCTGTAAATTATATGTCTACTCCACTCCATTGATCTACCTTTATACTTCTTAGCCAGTACCAGATAGTTTTGATAATTGCTGCCTTATAATATAGTTTAAGATCCGGTACTGCTAAATCTCTTTCCTTTACATTTTTTTCACTAGTTCTTTTGATATTATTGACTTTTTGTTCTTCTGAATGAATTTTTTTTATTATTTCTTCTAATTCAGTAAAAAATAATTGGTAATTTGATTGGAGTGGTGTTGAATATATAAATTAGTTTATAAATTAATTTAAATCAGTTTTTTCCCTACAGCTCCCCTATAACTTTATCCTTGAGTATTATATCCAATAATAGCCAGTTAAATTTTCCATCCTCACTCCATCCTATGTAGGCTGAGACTAGGGCAGAGAAATCAGGGCTTTGTCCCAAGGTACCAAATTCTAAGGATGCTGACAGTACTTTTTTATTGGCACACTGGGGCAAGTTCCTTTCCTGGTCTGCTACTTGGGATGACAAAATATCATGACAGGAATGAATTCAAAGACTCACAGGATCTTAGAGAAGTAAAGGACCTCAGAGGTCATCTAGATCTATTTCCCGCCCAATGCAGGAATCCTGATGGCAGCATTTCTTACTTATAACTCTATAGCCCCTTTCTTGAAGATCTACAATGATGGGGAAAACAGTCTCAAGAGGCTCATGAGGCAACCCATTCTATTTTTGGAGAAGTTAGAAGTTCTTCTCTATATTGACCCATAATCTGTCTCCCTGTAACTTCCATCCATTTGTCCTAATTTTGACTGAATTACTCTTGGGGGATTCCATGGATCCTCCTCTTTTGTCATCCACCCTAGATTAAGCCTGTTCAGAATCTGTTTCCTTGACAACAGAAATCACCTCCAACCATCACCCATTCTAGCTTCTTAGCCAGTCAGTGGAAAGAGAGGATTATGGCAGATGGCTTTCTGGGCTTGATTACAAGAATGAAAAGGCACTGCCATTGATCAGCTTTCAAATCAAAAGAAAAGGCAGAATGAAAATTTCCAGATAGATTCCTTAACTAACAACAGGTACTCTTCAGCAAGGTCTAAGCCAAGGTACCAAGTAGGGGTTTCCCCAAAGGCATTGTTAAATTATATCACTTGAACTGTATTACAGTTCTGAGGGCAGAATTTTATGCCCTCTCCTTACCAAAAAAAAAAAAAAACCCAAAAATAAAACACTATCCCCAGATTGAAATGTAAAAATGCCTATCCCTTATCCATTGGGATACTTCTGTCAGATAGCCACTCAGAGAAATGCAAACTACAGAGATAAATGCTCTTCAATAAGGAGACGTTCCTCTGGATGCATGAGAACACACACACACACACACACACACACACACACATATATATATATATATATATGTATGTATGTATGTATATATGTATATATGTGTGTGTATATATCTATAGATAGATAGATAGATAGATATGTATGTATGTGTGTATGTATACTTGTGTATGTGTCTATATGAAGAATCATAAGATGTTAAGCCTGGGAGGACCTTTTGAGGTCATTGAGTCATGGGATCAATCAACAAACATATCAGACGCTGTGTTAGGTACTAGAAATAGAAACATAAAGAATGAAACAATCCCTACCCACAAGAAGCTTACGTTATAATGGGGGAAAAGATAAGTACATACATAAATATAAATATGTATAATATAACAAATATAAATAAAATAAATATAAAATACTTTGGGACAGAGGGAACTAGCTATCAGGGGGATCAGGAAAAGCTTGATACAGAAGATGGTACTTTTAGCTGAATCTTAAAGGAAGAGAGAGACTTGAGGAGGAGGAGGAAGTTATAAGTATGAAAGATGGCAAGGAAATGGAAAATGGAGAGTGGTGTGTGAGGGACAGGCATACAATAAGGAGGCCAGTTTGAATGGATTGCAAAGTGTAGGAGGAGGAGTAATGTTCAACGATGGTGCAGAGATAGGCTTGGGGCTGGGTTGCGTAGAGTTTAAAAGCTAAACAGAGCATTTTTATTTTATTTTAGAAACAATCAGAAGTTACTGGAGTTCATTAACTAGGAAATCACAGATGAAGGGACCTCTGAAGTCATCTAGTTCAGCAAACTATTTTATGGATGAGGAAACTGAGACCCAGAGCAGTGAAAATGATTTGCCTAAAGTCACACATGCAAGAAATAGCAAAGCCAGCATTTGAACTCTGGACAAGTGAAAGGCCTTCTTTCTTTGTCTCTTCAATTCCCAAGTTACCCTTTCAAATTCATTTTAGACTGTGATAATAAGAGATTTACCTTAACTTTTCCTAAGAGCAAGCGTCCTGATACTGAAGTGGAAATTAAAAAGAAAGGACAAGGAAAATCAAAGAACTGGAAACTGAGGGAATGCCCATCAGCTGGAAAAATGATTGAGAAAATTGTGGTTTATGAATGTAATGGAATATTGTTATGCCATAAGAAATGATGAGGTGATGTCAGAAAATCCTAGGAACAGGAAATGATGCAGAGCCAGAGAACCAGTTATATGACAGAAATATTATCAAGAAAAACGGCTCTGAAAGACTCAAGAAATCTGATTGGAGGTATTAATGACCAATAACATCTCCACAGGACCTATGATCAAGCATATTGCCCCCCACCTGACAGAGAAGTGGTAGATCGAGGGTGCAGAAAGAGGCATACACTTGTGGACAGGACCTCTAGATGGATTTGTTTTTGCTTGACTATGCTCATTTGTAACAGAGTTTTTTTTTCTTCTTTTCTTTGTCTTTGGGGGGTGGGGGAAGTGGGGCAGAGAGTTAACAATAGTGATGGGAGAGAGACAGAGAGAAAGAGAGAGGTGGGGGAAGGGTGGAGAGACAGAGCCATTGACACATTTACTTAGAAAGAAGCACAAACAGAATACTTTTCACTATAAAGTTTGGATTTTATTTTTAACTTTTTTAAAAAGCAAGAAGTATGAAATAAAGCCACATTTTCATATATGATACCCTTTTGTATTCTACTGTGTATATAGAAAGATTCTTTTTTAGTGTTTAGGTTCAGAATAAAAATTAAAATTTTAGAAATCAATAAACTTTGTTTTAAAAATAATAGCTGACATGACATTACACTTTACATAATAAGAACTAACATTTATAGTGCTTTAAGATTTGTAAAGTGCATTACAAATCTGATCTCATTTGGTCCTCATAGCAACTCTGGGAGATAGATGTTATTATTATCTCCATTTTACAGATGAGGAAACTGAAACTGAAAGATGTTCAGTCACTTGGCCAGAGTCATATAGCTAGTAAATGTTTGAGGCAAGATTTCAGTTCAGGTCTTCAAAAGTCCAAGTCCAGCACTCTATCCCCTAATACCACTTACTTGCCTCATACATTCCTCCCCTCACCCTTTTTTCCCAATTCAACAATTATTAATTGTCTATTGTGTGCAAGGCACTGTATTAAGTGAAAAGAATATAAAGATAAAAGTCTATCCAAAGGAATTATGGATTCAAAATATGGGATCATCCTAATTTATGGAATTTAGATAACTAATACCCTTTTCTTTTCAGGGAAACAACGATATCACCAGTTCATTGAATATTGGAACTAGAACATTCTTTGGAGATCATCTCATCCAAATTCCTCATCCTAAAGATGAGAAAACTGAGGCCCAGGATATGAAATTGCTTATGTAAAGTCACAAAACTATTTGGCAGACCCAGGACTGAAACCCAGGTCTCCTGACTCAGTTAAGGGAAGGACATTAGGTAAGTATGATATCAATAAGGTTAGCTCTCCTGCCTCCTCCCATCCTTTTTTAACAAAAGAGGAAACTGAGACCCAAAGAGGGTCTTTGTTCACATTTAAACAACTGTGTGTGTGTGTGTGTGTGTGAGAGAGAGAGAGAGAGAGAGAGAGAGAAGGAGGAGGAGGAGGAGGAGTAAGAAGAAGAGGGGGAGGAAGAAAAAGGGGAAGAGGAGGAGGAGGAGAAGTTAGTAAAGTCTAATAGATCAAAAGCAATTAACCTTGAATCAAAAGGAATGGATGAATATCAGAATTACTAAAGGCAGTTGGGAAGAAGGGATTGGAGGGTGTTTACCCTTATTAGGAGGCAATGAGGTATATTGTAAGATGTTTTCTGATTCTATCTTCTACAGTATTTAGAAAGTCAATTTTTAAGGCAACTACATTTTCTTAGTAAAATACTACTTCCTGGGGTTTTTTTCCTCTTCTCTGTTTACATGTTATGTTCGGTTTTTAGAAAGTTTTGGCGCTTTCTCTTTGCTTCCATTTGAGTCTTTATCTCTGAGGCAAATCTCCCCTTCATGATATGTTTACCTCCCTGATGTCTAGTTCTTGGCTTCAGCATCTCCCATAGTGACAGATAAGAAAACCACCTTGAAAATAGGACTGGTTTACCCTGCTTTGAGAAAACCTGAGAAACCACCACCACAATAATCATAGCTTACATGTATCTGTTGCTTTATGGTTCACAAAGGGCTTTCCTCCCAACAATCTGGTGAGGCAGAAGGTGAAAGTATTATTATCCTATAATTGAAGAGACCAAGGATCAGAGAGGATTGAATGGATTTTCCTAGAGTCACATGGCTAGTCAATTCATGAGCTGGGATTCTAACCACAGAATCACAGAATTTCAGAGTTGGAAGGAACTTCAGTGAACATCAAACCAACCCACACTTCAATTAAAATCCTTTCTATAGGGGGCAGCTAGGTGGCTCAATGGATAGAACAGTAAATAGAGCACCAGCCTTGGATTCAGGAGGACCTGAATTCAAATCCAGCCTCAGACACATAACACTTACTAGCTGTGTGACCCTGGGCAAGTCCCTTAACCCCATTGCCTAACCAAAAAAAAAAAAAAGAAATTACTAAAAAAAAAATCCTTTCTATAACACATCAAACAGAGGATCACCCAGCCTTTACTTGAAGACCTCCAGTGATTTGGGGAGAAGTTCTAATTGTTAGGAAGTCATCCTGATACCAAGCCTAAGTTTGCCTCTTTGCAGCTTCCACACATTGGTGTTAATCTGCCCTCTAGCTTTAAACCCAAAGCCTGAACTTTCAGAACAGATGAACTAAAATGTGATTATTGAAATTATAAAAGATTTTTGTAATTTCCCCAAAAACTGACACCAGTCTCTTTACATAGCAACATTTCTTAATGCATTTGGCATTTGTTTTGACTAAAATAAAACTATTATATAATCTATTGAATAAACTAAGAAATACTTGAAAAAATACTTTTTATCTATTACAATTCCCTTCAATAAGAAATGACAGATATAAGAAATTCAGTGAAAGATGAAAGAGCTTGTATAAAGTAGTCCAAAGTGAAGAAAACAGGGTCAAGAGAACAGTATGCATGATGAGCACAATAATGTAAAAGAAACAAGATGAAGAAGAAGTAGAATGTTGATTAATTGAAATGAACAGTCTTGGTCCTGAAAAACTAATAAGGAAAGAGACCTTCCTCTTCTTAATAAATGGGGGGGAGGTGGAGGAGGTAGACTATGGGCATAGAATGTGGTATACATTATCAGATGCAGTTACCATCCATTGGTTTTGCTTAAATATCTTTCCTCACTGCAGTGATGCAGTGCTTAAGGAAAAAAAAACTGTGGTGTGAATACAAAAAGTAACAACAGAATATTTTTAAAAGCATTTTGTTAAATGTCTAATTTCTGGATGCTCTGCAATGAGGATTATATCAACCTGGTACTTTCCTTGCTGGTTGTCAAAATATAAGGAAGAGACAGTGACCTAAACATAGTCCCATAGGACATTGCAAAAGAACAGAAACATAAAACCAGTACAAAGAATGACAGTATGGTCAACTTGATATGCAAGTGAGCCAGTCAGTCATCAAGCATTCATTAAGCATCTACTATGTGCAAGGCACTGTCCTAAGTACTGGAAGTACAAAGAAGAGCAAAAACAGTCCCTCTCCTCAAGAAAGTCTTATCTGAATGGGGGACATAACAAGAAAATACAAGATATGTATATATATATATATATATATATATATATGTGTGTGTGTGTGTGTGTGTGTGTGTGTGTGTGTATGTATATATATATATATACACAAGACATACGTGGTACATATAAGATACATGTAGAACAGGTAGAACATAATCTCAGAAGCAAAGCTATGAGCAGCTGGAGGAAACAGGAGAGGTCTCTTGCACAAGGTGGGATTTGAACTGAGTCTTGAAGGAAGCCAGGGAAACTAAGGTACAGATGAGTAACCTATTAAGGCTAAGTGACTTCCCCCAGTTACTCAGCTAGTAAGCATCAAAAGTGAGATTTGAATGCAGGTCCTCTAACTCTAGAGCAGCTAGGTGATGCAATGGATAGAATGTAAAGTCTGAAGTCAGGAAGACTCATCTTTGTTAATCCAAATCTGGCCTCAGACACTTAGTAGCTGGGTGACCCTTGGCAAGTCACTTAACCCTGTTTGCCTCCGTCTCTCATCTATAAAATGAGCTGGAAAGGTAAATGGCAAATCACTCCAGTATCTTTGCCAAGAAAACCCCAAATGGGGTCACAGACACAACTGAAATGATTGTACAACAGCCAGCAAAATTCATCCACTATAGATGGAGGAAGTGTCAAGCAGTCATTCCAGTGGGATGTTAACGGCCCCCTTCACTAGAGTACAGGGGTACAAGAGTCATTCCTTAGTAAAACATAAATTCATTGGGGTGAGAAATTTTTTTTTACTTAGCAGCCTTGGAACTGGGAAGACTTGGGTTCAAATCCTGTCTCTGACCCATACTGGCTCCATGATCCTGTGCAAGTCACTTAACCTACACTGCTTTAGACAACTCTACAAGACTATACACTGCAGAGAGGATACCAACCTGCATTGAAAGATGGAGCTTTCTTATTTAAGAATTTCCTCTGCTAATGAAATCATAGGCCCATTCCTATTCTTATTCCTAGCACCTCACATGGTTTCTGGCATGGAGTTAATAAATGCTTGTTGAATTGAAATAAATCTTCAAATTGTCCCAATGGCGTTCTTTTAATAAAAAGTTTCTGGGGCATGTAGGTGGCGAAATAGATAGAGTACCAGCCTTGGAGTCAGGAGGACCTGAGTTCAAATCTGGCTTCAGACACATAACACTCACTAGCTGTGTGACTGGGCAAGTCACTTAAGCCCAATTGCAGTTTCCCAAGGTAATTTGGTCATGGAACACTCTGCTGTTGGAGATATATTAATGGTCACAGATCTGGATTTAGGAACTCTGAAAACTTGGAATGCTTACCTCCTGGAGAAAGAAAGGATGAGGAAACTTTAGAGGAAAAGAGAGGAAAGCAAGCCTATTTTCTTTTCTTTTCTTTTCTTTTCTTTTCTTTTCTTTTCTTTTCTTTTCTCTTTTTTTGTGAGGTGATCAGGGTTAAGTGACTTGCCTAGGTTCACACAGCTAGTAAGTATCATGTGTCTGAGGCCAGATTTGAACTCAGGTCCTCCTGACTCCAGGGCCAGTGCTCTATCCACTGCGCCACCTAGCTGCCCAAGCAAGCTTATTTTCATTAGGAAAAATTTTTGCATGTAATATTTTTATAAGTTCAGATTTTTATATTTAATACTTTAGAGGGAAATGGTACTTAAATTGATATTTTCTCCCAGAACCCCTATTCCCACTACGAATAAAGCAGAATTTCACACTTAGTATTTACCAGGACAGTTGGGACTGACTAGAGGTTAGCAAAATTGCTAAGTAAGAAAAATTTATCCTTAGCACCCTCTCTCCTTTGTTATCAACCTTTTCCTTCCAAGTGGGCCCCAACTTTGGGGTTGCAGACTTGAGTGTCCCATTCCTGCTAAAACATAACAAAAGTCTTTTGTTGCCAAGGACTCAAGGCAGAGTTTTCCAAAAAACGGGACCTACCTTGGTGTTGAGGAGGTGTGAATGACTAAGACCCTCTCGTGGATGTAAAGCAATGTCCAAAATTAGGTAGTATTTTTAAGAATAACAAATTGAAACAAAGTTTGAGTTAAAGTCAACAGAAGTAAGGCTAATATAGTGAATTTGCTCCAACTAATGGTAAATGAAAAGCACCATAGCACAGTGGAAAAAGAGATACCTTTGGAATCAAGAAGATATGAATTCAAGTCTTGACTCTGATACAGACTATGTGATTCCAGAGCAAGGCATTATTAACCTCTCAGTGCTCTAGCATCTCTAAACTAGAACTTGCAAAGAAGATGCCGACCTGAATTGTCCGAGGGAGTTGTCTTTCCTGAGAGTTCCCTTTATTAACGAAATCACCACTCCAGTCCCTATCACAATTTAATTGCTTTAATTTTTAGGACATACCATAAAAATTATATGCTTAGATAGTTTTATGAAAAGTAGTTGGGAGAACATGTTTTTGTAAGAAACAGGTGTTGGAAATTTTCCTGGCTTAAGGTATGCCACTATTCATGGAGTTTTTGCTTTTAAAAAGAAACTTTTCAAGACCCACAGTCTTGAAGTCAAGAAAGACCCACAACCAACCACCATCAAACCTTCTAGCTCAGGAATAAATGTCACCAATTATTTCTCCTCTTATGTTTGTCACTGTTAAGGAAAGTATGCCCTATGGACTGTGAGCCCTCAATAAACATGAGTTGATTGATTCACCACGATGGAAATGAAATGCCAAATGAAAGCAGCAGCCATCAATGTAGTCTGTGATCCCCTGAGTTATTAAAAAGAAAGGTCAAGAGGGAAAAAAGAATGCCTCTTTTATCATGTTCCCTTTCCACTGGGACAGCTGTGAACAAATAAATACTAAATGAATTCTTTTTGCAATCTTCTCTCTTACTCTCTCAGAGTTCCTGTACATTGGCTAGAGCAGTTCAATCTCACTGTAGCTCCTCAATTAGCTAGAAAGGTTTCACTTTCTTATTAACATCATTAACAAACATTTATTGAGCAACTGCTATATAAAAGGGACTATAGAGGAAGCTGAGGGAGATACAAAGAGACATAAAAAACTAGACCAAAGAGGGAAGGAAGGGCAAAAAACAAAAGTGGATAAAAATAGTGCCAGAAAAGTCAAACCTCATAATGAGATGAGGTTTGTGAGACGATCTTATAAACAACCAAGAGTTATTGGGAAACAAGAGAAGGAGCGAGGAAGAGATTGGTATGGGGGGTGAGAGAGGGAGCAAATTTACTCACTTCTGACTTAGGACTAATCAAGGGGATCTCTGATTTACTGGAATAGGATATCTGTCTTGGAGTTGAATGAGAACCTTGGAACATAAGATCACAGATTTAGAGGCAGGAGGGACGCTACAGGACATTGAATCCACTCCCCCCCATTTTGTAGATGAGGAAACTGAGGCATAGAGAAGTTATACAATCATAGATTTTGAACTGGAAAGCACCTTATAGTGCATCAACTCCCTCATTTTATAGATGACACAATTGAGTTCCAAAGAGGCCGAGTGACTTGCCCACATACACACAGCTAATCAGTGTCAGGCATGATTTCAACCAAGCTTCTCCCAACTCCAAGTTCAATGTCTAATCCAGATATGCCTGAGACCCCAGCTGCTTCTATTTCTCAAGCAACCCACCATGAGAAGGAAAAGAAATCCCCTTCTTTTATAGGAAGTCCAAGAGAGAGGAATTGATGGAAGAGGAATTGGGCCCCCAACAGGGTCTCCAAAGAGAAGAACAGAGATATTTCCATAGCTTTTACTACAGAGAGGAATTTTCTTAACAGCTTATATGTATTCCCTGACACTCAGTCACCAATCAGCTTCAATGACGCTGATCAGTCTTCCCTTCCCTCCTCTACCCGCTAGTCACTAGAAACCAATCAGGAGTTGCTCTATCATCCCAGCAGGTACATATCTAACTCCATAAGAAGTGCCCCAGGGGCAGCTAGGTGGCACAGTGCATAGAGCTCTGGCCTTGGAGTCAGGAGGACCTGAGTTCAAATATGGCCTCAGACACTTGACACTTAACTAGCTGTATAACACAAAGCAAGTCACTTAAGCCCAATTGCCTAAGCAAAAAAAAAAAAAAAAAAAAAAAAGCACCCCAGTCCAGTAAATCACATATTGGTCTGTTTAGTCAAGCGGCCTCTCCTAATTTATTTCAGCCTTCTCTTGCAAATAAAAGTCTTCAAATAGAAAAGAGTAGCAAATTAAGGAGATATTAAGAAAGCATCTGGCCACTTGAAATGAGTTCCCATCTCCAGGCCTAGACGACTTTACTTTGTATGATACTAAAGAAACCTACAGTTCTTAAAAAAAAGAGAGATTTTATTTTCCAATTACAAGTAAATACCATTAAACTTTTTTTATTTTATTTTAATTTATGGAATAAAACAAACATTTCTATAACATAGTACAGTAAAGACCATTTTAAAAAAATATTTTATTTTCCTCAATTACATGTAAAAATAATTTTAAACATTTTTTAAAGTTTTATGTTCCAAATTCTATCCCTTTCTCCCTCTCCTCTCCAGTCTCTGAGACAGTAAGCAGTTTGATACAGGAAACCTATGTATAGTTCTCATCTAAGAGCCAATGTCAAGAAATCATTGAATAATCATAGAGCAGAGGAGAGGTGCTGGAAGACTAGAAAGAGGCTAATATCATTCTAATTTTTAAAAAGGTGGGTATAAAGAGAGAGGGAATGATGTATCTTAATCTGATTGGGGGGAGCTAACAAAATAATAGAACAGCTAACATTCAATGGGTTTGTAAGCACTGAGAAAAGAATATGGAACAGTATGGATTGAGTAAGAATAGGCTAAACCAAACTAGCATCATTTCCCCTTTTTCTCTTGATTCAAGGGGATACTGTAGTCATAGTATACCTTGGTTTCAGAAAAACATTTGACAGTCTTCCATTATATTTTGTAGATAAGACAATGAAAAGTGGACTGTATGCTAGGTCTTTATGCCTCTCAGGACTGCTAAATAAGTTTGCCACTGATAGGACGAGCATGCCCCCAAAAAGTGCTGATTGATGGATTTGTGTGACTCAGGAAGGAGTGCCCCCAGTACTCTCACAGCTAGAGAGAATCTTACACTATACTAGTGATTCTCAAAGCATAGCAGCAAGTCTTGCTAGGTGTGCTGCAAAATTTTGGATGAATGAATCCATATTGGCTCCATGTTCTTTATTCTGTGCTTACAAACCTATTTGATGTTAGGCAGTTAGGTGGTGCAGAAGATAGAGTGCAGGCCAGAGTCAGGAAGACTCATCTTCCTGAGTTCAAATCTGACCTCAGATACTTACTAGCTGCGTGACCCTGGGTAAGTCACTTAGCCCTTTTTGTCTCATTTTCCCCATCTGTAAAATGAGCTGGAGAAGGAAATGGCAAACCACCCCAGTATCTTTGCTAAGAAAACCCCAAATAGGGTCACAAAGAGTCAGACATGACTCAAATGACTGAACAACAACAAAAAACATTTACATAGTGCTTTAAGGTTCTCCACACAACCCTTGAAGGTACGTAAAATGGTTCCTCATTTTACAGATGAAGAAACTGAGGCTGAGAGAGGTTAAAAGACTTACCCAGGATCATATAACAGATTTGAACTCAGGTCTTCCTGACTCCAAATCCAGCATTCTATCTACTATGCCACTTGGCTAGAAATAAGATAAATTTATAAATAGTTTTGTTTAATAATCAATTGGGGAATGGCTGAACAAGTTGTAGTACATGATTGTGATGGAATACTATTGTGCCATAAGAAATGATGTGCTCAAAGATCTTAGAAAGACATGGAAAGATTTGCACGAAATAATGAAGAGTGAAATGAGCAGAACCAAAAGAACATTGTATACAGTAATAGCAATATTGTTTTAAGACCAACATTGAGCAAATAAGCCATTTTGACAACTATAAATATCCAAATTAACTATAAAGGACCTACAAAAAAGATTCTTTTTGAATACAGAAAAAGAACTGATAAATAGAAGTTTGTATAGAATGATTATATATACATATATATATATATATATATATATGCTTATTTGTATCTAATGGTAGCCATCTCTTTCTTTTTTTTTTAAGGCAATTGGGGTTAAGTGGCTTGCCCAGGGTCACATAGCTAGTAAGTGTCAAGTGTTTGGTCTGGGGCTGGATTTGAACTCAGGTGCTCCTGACTTTAGGGCCGGTGTTCTATCCAGTGCACCACCTAGCTGCCCCCCTTAATGGTAGCCATCTCTAGGGCCCAAGTTGGGGGAGGGAAGAAAAAAAGAAAAAAGAAAGAAATTTACATTATAACTTCATTATGTATTTAAAAGGAATAGCAAATTGTACATAATAGATTTGCACTTTCATGTACAATCATTTTTTATTATACTATGTTATGGAAATGCTTGTTTTATTCCATAAATTAAAAATAAAATAAATAAATGTGAAAAAAAGATTTTGTGTGTGTGTGTGTGTGTGTGTGTGTGTGTATCATACTCTCACAGCATATGTAGCATGGTAAACTAATATTCAGAAATAAATAATATCAGCCTGTTACAGAAACACACTAACGTCAAAACATCAGATCTTGAACTTTCAAAGAACTCAATGGAAGAGGATGTTCTTACTGAAGGGAAATTACACATATACAAATTCTACAGTGTTGCCAATTAAAACATTCTGCATGGCCCTACTCCTAGTGGCAAATAACCTTTCACAGTGAGCAAAAAAAAAAAAAAAAAATGTTGAGAGCTGCTGACTCCTCCACACTGCCTCTGAGGTCTCTCAGAACTACGAATAGCAAGTTTTCTAGCTTTCTGTTGACAGCAAAAGCAGCAACCAGAAAAACCAGAATGAAGAGACAGAGAGACCTCACCCACAAGACAGTCAAAGTGGGCAAACATCTAAACCATCTCACCAAGAGCTGTTGAGCCTGAGCACAAACACTTAATTAGTGAAATTTAAGTATTTGAAGGAGAGAATTACATTTTCCCCCTCTCACTGTTTCCATGCTCATCAAACTTTTAAATGTGTATCAGATGGGATTAGACTTGTGCTACTTAGCCTAGCACGGAAGAATTGTGAGCCATGGATAGGAACTCGCAAGAGCAAAAAGCAGGCTTGATGTCAAGAAAAACTTTCTGCTAATTAGGGCTAACTCAAAGTGGACCGAACTGCCTCCAAGGCTAATGGGTTCCCCTTCACTGTTGGTGTTTCAGAGAATCTCGAATGACTGCTTGTTGAGTGACTTGTAGAAAGAATTCTTATTTAGGTGTAGATTGAGCCAGATAGTCTCTGAGGTCAGTTTAAACTCTGAAATTCTGTGATTCTATAATTTTTTCCTGCTACTTTATGAGATTAGTGAGTTACCTTTTTTTCTTGAGAGGTAAACCCTCAATTTAACGAGGTCTAGTTGGTCACTCTGGTGTCTAGGACCCACTCAATTAGAAAGTTTAATACCTCATTTTGCCCATCCATGCCAGTACCTTCTCTAACTCCTGATCTCATTTTTGGTCCCTTAAAAATCAGGTCGAATGGATTTCCAGAGAGGATATGTGATATAAAGGATAGAGGGAAATGATTTGGAGGAATATTGTATTTGGAGTCAGAAGACCTGGATTAAAGTCCTGAATTCTGTTACTGGTTGTGCCTGGCACATAGTAGGTACTTAATAAATATTTATTGATCAATTGATTGACTGTAGGATTTTGCTGTGTACAGTGGAAAAGTATTGGCTTTGGAATGAAAGTATCTAGATTTGATTTCTTGCTCTGCTGGTTGGTTGGTTGTTGTCCTTTCTGCTCAAAGAGGACCAAAATGGCATCACTATGTTGGGATCAAGGTGTAGTGTGTCCTACTGTGGCTGACCAGACCAATATGAGCTCCAAGGACTCTACCACAGGTCAGGCACAAATAGTCCATATGAACATTTGGAGTAGAGATGTCTTTAAATTTGCTCATCTCATGTTTTTTGTTTTGTTTTGTTTCTGTTTTTGTTTTAGCTTCTGCAATTCTGCTTTGCTCATAGAGCACAGCACCTTCTTTGATTAGAGCACACCATGCTGGGTGATCCTGTGCTCGTGTCTCCCAGTATTGTAATAAATTCCAAAGATCTTCAGAGATACCATGAGAGTGTCCTTGTATCACTTCTTCTGACCACCATGTGAGCGTTTGCCTTGTGTGAGTTCACTATAAAATAATCTTTTAGGCAAACATACGTTTGGCATTTGAACAATGTGGCTAACCTATCAGTCACACTCTCTTCAGCAGAGTTTGAATGCTTGGCAGTTCACATCAAGAAAGGACCTCAGTGTCCAGTACCTTATCTTGCCAGGTCATCTTCAGAATCTTCCTAAGACAATTCAAATGGAAGTGATTCAGTTTGCTGGCATGTCGCTGATATACTATTCAGGTTTCACAGGCATATAATAATGAGATCAGCACAACAGCTCTACAGACCTTCAGTTTCATACTCAGTCTAATACCTCTTCTCTCTCACACTTCCCTTCAGAGCTTCCCAAATGCAGAACTAGCTTTGACAATGTTTGTGTATCAACCTCATCATCTATTCAGACATCCCTAGAAAGTGTAATGTCAAGGTAAGTGAAGCTATCCACAGCATTCAAAATTTCTTCATTTGCTATAAACAGTGGTTCCATGTATGGATGGTATGGTGCTGGTTGGCGGAAAACCTCTGTTTTCTTGTTAATTGCTAGGCCAAAATTAGCACAAGCAGCAGAGAATCAATCCTTCTCAACCTCAGAGGTTACATTGAATGCACAATCATCTGCCAACAAAAAGTCACATACCAACTCTCCTTCTACTTTAGTATTGGCTTGTAGCCCTTTCAAGTTAAATAATTTACCATCCATGTGGTAGCTGACCTTGATGTCATTTTTGTCCTCTGAAAGCATCTGACAACATCGCTGAAACATCATGCTAAAAAGCAGGAGAGCAAAAACACAGCCATGCTTCATTCCATTGGTGACTGGGAAAGTGCAAATGCATCGTCCTTTATCCAGAACCTGTGCAAGCATGCCCTCATGAAACTGATGTACAATATTGATGAACTTCTCTGGGCAACCAAATTTTGCCATGATCTTCCACAAGCCCTCACCACTGACAGTATAAAAGGCATTAGTCAGATCAATGAATGCTGTGTACTGACCTTTGTTCTGCTCCTGGCATTTCTCTTGGAGTTGTTGGACTGCAAACACCTAATTGACTGTTCCTTGGCCCTTTCAGAAGCCACACTGGCTCTTGGGTAGATGACCAATTTCCAGGGGAAGGATCATCCTATTAAGGAGGACTCTGGCAAGAATTCTGCCAGCAATGACTAAGAGAAAGACCCCCACAAACACACACACACCATGATTGCTACAGGACAATCTAAAGATGGACAATGGAGGCAACCTTGAATTCCTGAGGGATAACCTCCTCTTGCCATATAACCCAAAAGATTCCAGGCAGCTTTTATATAAGCAGTAGACCTGCTACACACGATTTGTATTGCCTTTAACAAGTCATTTTCCTGCTTTTGAGCTAGATTTCCTCATTTGAAAATGGAAGTATTCAGACTAGAACTCTAAGGTCCTTCCAGCTCCAAATCCTATGAACCTAAGCCACTTAGGTGCTCTTTGCCTCAGTTTCTTCATTTGAAAGGTGGGGTGATAATATCCCATTCTATATGTCCCCTTAAGATCAAATAAGAATGTCTGTGAAAGTATGTTGTAACCATCAAATACTATAAACCAATAGGAAGACAGACAGACAGATAGATACATAGACAGATAGACAGATAGATAAGAGGATTTATTGAATACTTAGTATGTGCCAGGCACTGTGCAAAGCACTGAGGACATAAATTCATAATCAAACAAGAAAGTCACACTGCCATTGGAGGGCTTATATTCTAAGAGGGGAAGATAACGCATTATGTTTCATAGTGAACAAAGAAAAGGTTTGAGAGCCACTGACCATGCCATGCTGCCTCTCCAGTCTCTCTCAGAACTATAAAAATCAAGTTTGCAAGATGTCCACTAACAGCATCAGCAGCAACAAGAAATACCAGATGACCCCTGGAAAGAGGTAGCATATCATGGTGTGGATATAACCTGGAAGTAGCATGGAGACTGTTTATAGGAAGAAGGTAAAAACTCATCTATCAGGACCAGGTGTCCAAGAATATGGTGCGGGGGGAGCGGGAGGAAAGATGACTATGGCTTAGAACATAGGCAGCATGGCAAGGTTTTGACTGGGAAATTTTTAAATAAAATATGGGCTATTATTAGAATCCTTCACTAAAGTTCTTATTGGATGCCCTAGTCACAATGCAGAAATAAGCTTGTGTTCTCTTATAGTGGAGGGCAAGTTCAGTTCAAGTTACCACACAGGAAAGACTTTGAGCCCAGGTCTGGAAACAAGTTTGCATTTATCATCTGAGGACCAGCCTGGCTAAGTTAGAAGCTCATCCCCAGATACACACACACACACACACACACACACACACACAATTTATTTGGCCATAGCAACTCTTGAAAACAGCCTACTGAGATGTAGAGGAGTTATAAACTTTGTCAGTGAATTCCGTCCCCACACCAATGAAATCAGGAGTTCTTGAATATTGAAATATTAAAATCCTAGAAATTTAGAACTGAAAGAGGCTCTAGAGCTCAACTGATTCAAACATCCTCATTTTACAAATACCTAGAGAGGTTTACTGAGATCCAGAGAAGCAGGGTGGTGTAGTCAGTGGATAGATAACTAGACTTTGAGTCAGAAGGACCTGGGTTCAAATCTTACTTCTAACACCCAATGACTGTGTGGCCATGAGCAAGAGACTTCATTTCTCCAAGCCCCAAGTCCCCAAGTTCCCCAGTTTGTAAAACTGGGAAAATAATACTTGCAGTACCTAATTCACAGGGTAGTTGTGAGGCTCCCTTGAGAAAATGTAAAGCACTGGATCATATGAACATTGGTTATTATTAAATGACCTGGTCAAAGTCATCCAGCTAATTAGTGGTAGCATTGGGACTAGAACCTACGTTTCAACACCCTTTAAACTAAACCAAAGGATGTAATATTTGTAAGGTTTTTGCCTAGTGCCTAGCACATAGTAGGTAATGAATGTTTGTTCTCTTCACTTCCCTGTTTACACCACCCTAGGCTGGATATTCTATTATTATTATCATCATCACCATCATCATCATCATCATCATCATCATCGAAGAGATAAAATCCAGGTCTTCCATACTCCCAGGTCAGTTTTCTATCCATTATGCTGCACTGTTTCTCCTGGCAATTTTATTGTTATTCAAAAACTCTAGTGGATGTGTGGTTTCCACACTGTGAATATTCCTTGCAGTCACTGCAACCCATCCATTGCTGCCTGGGGCAGCTAGGTGGCACAGTAGAAAGAGCGCTGGGCCTGGAGTCAGGAAAACCTAGGTTCAAATCCGGCTGCAGACACTTACTAGCTGTGTGAGATGCTGTTGGCCTCAGTTTCCTAATCTGTAAATAGAGCTGGAGAAGAAAATGGCAAACCATGGCAGTGTCTTTGCCAAGAAAACCCCAGACGGGGTCATGAAGAGTCAGACATGAATGAAACGACTGAACAACAATAACGTCGCTGCCCATTTTATAAAACTTCCGTCCGTTGCCACCTATAAGTTTTCCATAACAATGCTGGGGACCTTCCTCAATTTCTCATCCCATTGAGAGGATACCAATGGAGCACACAGATTGTTCATTAACTTCCTCCTCTTCCCATGTGACCAGACCTTCCTTTTCATTCATATGTTTCTTTGTTGACATAATTTCCTCTGCTTATCCTTTGTTATTCCCTGTTTGTAATGTGTTGCTATTGTTGTTATTATGAGAGCAAAAGAAACGCGCTCCACACTAGATGAGACATCTAAATAACTTTCAACATATGTTGAACCTGCTGTGTCAACATATGTAAATAGGAACAATAATATTTTCCCCCTGATGGGAAGATGTTTCCGCTCCCAAAAGGAAATTTACCCAAATATACAGAACAGCATTATCAGTGTTTTTTTAAGGACCTATGCAACCCATGTTTATTTTTTTTTGCCCCAAGACATGCTCTCTTTGCTTCTTCATCATATTTGATGATGATGATTTAAAACAGAGGTAAGAATTTTCAACAAATATTATCTCAACTCATTCCACTAAAGTTTGACTCCAACTTCTCAGCATAGAGTGAAGGTGACCCTAGATTACTTAAAGCTATGCCAAAAGAGTACACACTCTGCCAGCTCTGAAAAACTGGGAAGGATGTAAAGCGTGGGCTTAGTGATATAGAAGCATGTGGGTCTGCAGTCTGTGGGCCAGCCTGACTAAGGTTGAAGAGGTTCATTACCAGAAGGTTGGAAGCCCGCTGAGGAACTCTTCTGGCCACAGGAACTCACGAAAACTTCTATTATTTTTTTTTGATGAAGAGGTTGCCATATACATTAGTGGAAGGAGAATTCAATGATGAAACAAATCAGGAATTTTTTTTGAAGCATTCATAGAATGTACCAGCCTCCTTACTCTGTGTTATCCTCTAGCTGCTCAAAGGAGGTGATATTTGTAAAGTGCTTAGCACATAGTAGGTGATTAATAATTGCTTGTTCCCTTCCCCTACCCATTGCAGATCAGGACTGGGACACCATCAGCCACTCAGCTGCCAAAGTGATTTTCCTAAAATGTAGGTCTGATCATGTCACTTCCCACCCTATCCTCCACTCACTAAATTCCCATGCCTTCCTATATCTCATCTCCAGGATCAAATACAAAATAATATTTGACTTTTAAAGTCCTTTGCAATCTTACCCCTTCCTGCCTTTTCAGCTTCTCATACTTTACTCCCCTACCCTCACTCTCTGATCCAAGTATTCTTGTCTATTTGTCACTCCTCACACATTGCACTCCCATCTCCTATCAGCCTATGCCTTTGGATTGGTTGCGCCTCATACCTAGAATTTGCTGCCCCCTCACTTCTTTCTCTTAGCTTCCCTGCATTCCTTCAAAGACTCATTTCAAACCTCAACTTGGAGCCATTTCTAGCCCCTTATGGGTGGCAATGGACAAAAGTTTTATAAGTAGGGCAGCAATACTATTGTTGTTCAGTCGTTCCAGCCATGTCTGAGTCATCATGACCCCATTTGGGGTTTTCTTGGCTAAGATACTGGAGTGGTTTGCCATTTCGTTCTCCAGATCATTTTGCAGATGAGGAAACTGGAGCCACTTCTGACCCCAAACCCCTGCTGCTGGTGTCATCCCCCTGGGGTTGTCTTCTCTCTTCTCTGTACATATCTTAAATAAACCTAGTTATTGACATGTCTTTAGAATGTGAGTTCCTTGAGGGCAGGGACCATGTTCTCGCCTTTATTTGTATCCCCATTGCTTAGCACAGTGCCTGGCATAAAATAAGTGCTTAATAAATGCTTGTTGACTGACTAGGTTGGTCATGTGCTATGAGGACAGACATCCACCACACTCACTAATGCAGAGAAGAACTCTGGAGAAAGTAGAGCATCAGGAGCTAGCAGGGACCTAGAGTCAGGCTCTTTGAGTGGCCAGTGAGCCTGCCTCCCCTCTGAGTCCATGCACCTGAATGGGGTCTTTCCTTAAACTTCTGGATTTCCATGCCTACAGATGGGTTGGGTGCTTTCTGGGTTTGAGAAAAGCTCTATGTACAGAACCTACGATAATAGTTGTTTTTAATAGTTGGTGAAATTACTTTTGAGTAAAGAATTACAAATAGTCAAACCTTTATGTCATGCTAAATAATTAGAGTCAGTAATTAGAGCAGTAGGCAGGGGAATACTAATACTAATAGCTTGCATTTCCATAGTACTTTAAGGTTTGCAAAGTGTTTTATAAATATTATCTCATTTGGTCTTTACAACAACTCTGGGAGGTAGGTGCTATTATACTCTGCATTTTATAGTTGAGGAAACTTAGGCAGAGAAAAATTGAGCATGTTGGCTGGGGTCCACAGTAAGCAAGTATCTAAAGCAGTATTCAAATTCAGAAGAGGGATGAGGGCAAAATCTTATGGGTAGGGACTGAGCCAAGAGACTAATTCAATAAATCCACACAGATCACATACACCCCAAACTAACAAAATAAGTATTGTTACCCAGAATAAGGCAGAGCTAAAGAACAGCCCTCTGAGAACCACACAACACTTAGCTTTTCCTCAGATCATTCTCTTGTGTTGGGTTGAATGCATGACAACTGGGATGAATGTGGATGAAATTGTTAAGGCCTGGACCTCTGTTTCCTGGGATGTCAAAGACCTGAAGAACTGCTTGGTGGATAAGCTAAGAAGTGTTTAACTAGTAACTACAATATATGAGGCACTGTGGGAAATAGAAAGATGTTTGAAATAGTTCCCAACTTCAAGGAGCTTCTAATCTAGTTGGGGAGAAAAGACAGACATCTGTGAAAATAGTGGTAGACCAAAAAAGGAGGAAGAGTCCAGACACTAAGAACTCTAGTTGTCAACATCGCAACGAGCAGCATCACAGTCATTTATGTTTAACTGTCTTACAAGAGCAAGCAAAGAAGACAGGCAAGAGAACAATACCCATTTTACACAGCCTGTTTGTGTTCTGTGTGTCAGGAATGTAATTGCTTACATGATGTCGGTGCTTTTCCAAATGACACTGCAATTAGCAAAAGCCTGTAACAATTCCAATGAAAAAAGTGACTAAAAAACCCAGGGATGGAGGAGACAACCCTGAACCCATATTAATCCTTAGCCATGATCTGTACCCGGTCCGGAACTGGTGGAGATGCCTTATCCCAGATCTGGCCAAAACTATAAAGAAGGTAAAGATTATTTTAGATACCTTACTCTGTAATTTGGTCCCTCCTCTTTCCACCATGTCAAGTAGTCTCCAAACTGTCTCTCCAAGCCACTGCCATGGGTTGTGTCCAGTCACCGTTTTCTGAGTAATACCCCCAACCTTCACTCCTTCATCTTCTTTCCTCACTCCCCTTACCCTAATCAAAATTCATTTGTCACATTCTCTTTATAACAGCTTAGCGTATTGCCTCTCTTAAATATATATGTGCAATTCAATAAGGTCTTTTAATTCCTTCTCCAAATGACTGGCCTCTGAATGGAGCTTGTGGCTTTTTTCCCCTCAGCTGATACTCACACTCATGAGACCCTAGAAGATGTCTCAAGAATCCAGGGTATCCTGTGAGTCTCCTCTTTGAAAACAAAAGCTCATAAGCCCCCACTGATATGTTTCCCTTTAACAGTAAGCCAATAAATATGATTAGCTCTTCGGAAAGCAACATACTAAGACGGCACTTAAAAATAACAGTAGGTACAAAACATTCCTATTATGAACCTGAGGCACACTTTCTCATAAATACACACAGTGCCTATGGAAAGAGTGGGCACAAACTTATTAGAGCACAATGGCAGTGAGACACACATGTAGGATATGAGTATGGCAAAGATGGCTAACAATTCCTATTACTCTAGGGCCTAGAAGTCTTTTCTTTCTCTTAGTATAGCCCAAACACAACTCCATTTGGTTGTACCCCTTGTGGGCTAGGCTTTTCAGCCAGGTTCCCTGGGTCTGCTTAGCTCTAAAACTTGAGTCATAATGCTTGGTCTAGCTCTCTTGAGTCCACAGCTTCATTTTCTCCTGCCAGAGGACTTGCTCCTAGGCCTTCCTACCTCAAGAGGCTGCCTCTCTGTATCTATGTCTGTCTGGCATATATATTTCTGCTCCCTCACTGTGTCTCAAAATCTCTCAAACTAACTCTGAGCTGTTGGATGGGATATATCCTATGTAAGTAGCTCTGTTTCTAGCTGGACCAAGCAGTTATGGCTCAAATATTGGAGCTAAGTAGCCAACGGGGAAGAGAAGAGAGAGTTCTCCCCCTTGCCCCAATCTCCACAAAGCTTAAACCTGCATTCCCACCCTCAAACTGTTGGCTACCTTTTTTTTTTTTTTAGCAAGCCTAAGGGCACATTAAATATTTGCTGTCTGGTTGGCTACATCCAAAGACTAAGGTGTTATAAACTTCTCCAGTTGATTAAGCAACTATTTCATACCTTCTTACAGGGTTATGAGAAAATTCCTTACCAACTCACTTACATAAGCATCAAAACAGACAAGATAGTTCAGTGTGATCTTGGGCTAGTCACTTAACCATTTATAAAATGAGGGAATTGGGCTAGTTGACCTCTAAAGTTTCTTTCAACACTAGATTCTAGAAGTTTGTTTTGGTCAGGCAGCTGCCTAATTCTGCCATGGGTAGAACTGGTTTGTTTGTTCGTTTTCTTTCTTCCCAAGTTAACCAGGGAAAAATAACATCAATCTTTCTATTTACTTCAGAATCACCTCATTTACAAAATGAGACGGGCCTTAGAGATTATCTAACCCAGGAACTTTTGACCCAGGGTCTAACTGACCCTTTCTTGCTTCCTTTGTGCACAAGTCAGTTGTGAAATACTTTCATTATTACATTCTTATTTGAATTGGTAGTGGCAGAAAAGTTTTTATACCCAACATCTTTATCCTTAGAATTATTTTTAAATTTTTAAAAATGATTTTGGTTACTATTTTTCAATATAATTGGATTCCTTTGTAATCCTCTGTATTTTATTTTACATACATTTAAAATGCATAAATGCATAAATGCACATTATTCTGAGAAGGGGCCCATAGGCTTCACCAGACTGCCCAAGGGATTCATAACACACACATACACATACAAAAGTTAAGAACTCTTGATCTAATTCTCTCTCTTAATTTTACAGATGATGAAATTGAGGCCCCCAAAAGTGGAGATCACAGAGCTTGTTAGAGGCAGAAGTAGGACTGGAAGAATATTAACTTCAGACTAGCAGGGTATCATTGGTATCCCTAAACTAATGCCCACCAGTTATAGGACTTTGGCACTCAAGATGCTCTGGAGTTGGGTGTCCATCCTTTCAAGCATCATCTGAAACATGGTAAATCAATGAAGAGTAGAAACCCTGCTGTAGCTCCTTAAGAGAAAAAAGAGCTGTTATGAACTATTGCTCTAAGAGAGACCGAGCAGAGGAGCCCAACAAATGAACAGTAGGTGTTACCATCAACTTTCCATGGGTTTCTTTCTGTAAGGTATGTCCCTTCATGGATATTTGATCAGCCTCTCCTGTCAGATTCTAAGTTCCTCAAAGGCACAGAAGGGTATACGTTCTGACGTAATCAGCCCAGGGGTATACACATAGTGGGAGCTAGATGAAAGCTAAAGGACTGGAAAAAGAGGAAGTAGGCAGAGGAAAAGTAAGAGGTAGAGAAAGAGCACCCCACAAGCTCCAACAGTGTATTAGATGGATTGCAGTCTGCCTTGGAGATAATGTCATAGCTGAGGAAATCATAAATATTTGAATTATGGAAATAACATGATAACCCACAGTTATTTTAACCTCAAGGTCACCGATTGCCTACCTGATATCTCAAACTGGATTTCCTATGGATGTCTCAAACTCAACATGTCCAAAAGAGAACTCATTATCTTTCTGTTTAAGCCCTCACATCTTCCTAGTTTCCATATTACTGTCAAGGGTACCACCAGTCTCACAGTCACTTGAACTTAGAACCTCAGTAACACCCTCAACTCCTTGGACCTACACTCCATATATCCAATCTGTTGTCAAATTTTAACATTTCTGCCTTTATAACATCTCTTATGGAGAGAGAGAGAGAGAGAGAGAGAGAGAGAAAGAGGTATTTATATATTCTCTGCTCTCTACCCTCACAGCCACCACCCTGGTCTGGGTTCTAATCACTTCACACCTAGACTACTGCCTTCTGGTTTATCTCCCTGTCTCAAGTCTCTCTCCACCTTAGTCCTTTCCACACTCAGCCACCAAAGTGATTTTCCTAAAGTGTTGGTCTGACCCCTGCTCCCACTAAATAAACTTCTCTTCTATCACCTCTAGGATCAGACAAATATAAAATCCTCTTTGGGGCTTTTAAAATCTTTCACAACCTGATCCCTCCCTACCTTCTTCTTATACTTTGACACCCTCCACATATCCCATGATCTAGTTCCAGAGGCCTAATTGCTGTTATTCATACTCAACACTCTATCTGCCAACCCTGCCCCTTTCCCTGACTCTCCCCTATTCATAGAATGTTCTCCCAACTCATCTCTACCTCCTGGCTTCCTTCAAGACTCAGTTGAAATCCCACCTTCTACAAGAGGCCTGTCTTGGTTCCCCCTCCCCCAGATTACCTCCTGTTGTCTTATTTATCGTGTATAAGTGTATATATACTGACATATATAGCAATTATGTACATAAAAGATAAATATAATCTTGTAGATTATTTTATAGACTACATATATCTATCTTACATGTCTATATATCTATATTTTATATTTCATATTTTATAGATAATATATCTATATATTACATATAGCTATATTATATTAATATGTAATTATTATGATATATTATTACTATATTATGTTATAGATATATCTATGCATATCGCATATATCAATGTCTATCTTGTATTTTATGGATTATAGATTTAACTATATCTATCTTGTATATACATATATATAATCATATAGATTATTTTATAGATTATTGATATATCCATAATTGCTTGCATATTGTCTTCCCTATTAGACTGTGAGCTTCTTGAGAGCAGGAACTGTATTTTTGCCCTCCTTTGTATCCTTAGCACTTAGCACAGTGCCTGGCACATAGGAAACAATAAATGTCTTGTCTGACAAGTGAAAAAAAAAAACCACTGGGGAATGAAATCACTACTCAATAAAAATCTGCTTACAGGAAACTATCTGATACTCACTTGTACTATGTAACCAATAAGGCTAAATGTGATATCCCTCAAAGGGTTACTGCACTTTGAGGGAAGAAAGAAACTGAACCCAATGTCACCAATCTCCATTTCAGAAACCTGGGACAACTTTGAGCAGCTGAGAAAGCTTAATTTCAAGAAAGAGAACAGTCCCTGAAACGACACACTCCCTAGGCCAGCCTCCTCCTTACATTTCTCTGGCTCTTCTAATTTTAATCACCTGACAAATTGTCATCACCAGGCACCAAATAGACCCAAGTTCAGAAAGTTGCTCTAAGACTGAACTTAATAGGAATGTTGAGATTTGTTTGTTTGTTTGTTTGTTTTTAGGGGTTTTCCCTTCTTCAAGAAGTTTGGAGTCAGAATATTCTTACTCTAGGTAAAGACACTTTTCTATCCAAAATACTCCCTTCTTGGGTGCTAGAACTACAGAGGTTCCTTTTGGGGTCAGTTAAGAAAGAGCTGAGCTCTTATTTCCTGGCTGGTTCTCTATCCACAGCTCCACTGGAGGAAGAGGAGGCAGGGTGGCTTTGACCCCACCCAAACACCCTCTCTTCACGACTGTTACTTCTCAAATTGCATTTCTCTGCTTCCCTCCCCCTTCACATCATTCTAGGAACCACAGCAGCTGTTGTCCCACGACAGTGTCTAAGGACCTGGTTAACAGGAACACATAGCATGAGTCAGAACAAGAAAGGAAAGAAAAATTTAAAAGATCAGACCTGCCATCTCCTTTAGATTCGTGAAACATTTTTGCAACATTCATGCCCTCAGCTCTACTCTCAGGCAAAATCTGCCACATCAGAGTCTTTTTCAGAAACATAAAGTAACCACTAGACTCATTATCATTCTTGCAGATGGTATCATTTAGGATAGATCCAGGAATATTCAGGGCACAGGCTCTGAGCAAAAATTGAGATAGAGTTGAACGCAGAAAAAGGAGACCAAAGGCCAACCTAAGAGTAGGCAAGAGATGGTGGACAAGAATAGATAGATGGACGATTCTATCCAGAAGGAAAGGAGCAGGATGATAGTACAGAAGCTGGAACACATGACTTCTAGTTATCAAGGGATTCTGGCACAAGCTCAGAAGGAAACCTCCTACTGAACAGCTAATTGTAGCATTGGATAGAGTTTTGTGATCAGGAATCAGGAAGACCTGAGATTGAATCCTGCCTCAGGCACTTAACCTCTCAGCCTTAATTTTGCCATCTTTAAAATGGGGATAATGATGGCACCTACCTCACAGAGTTGTTGCAAGGATAAAAGGAAGTAACATGTGTAAAGATTTCCCAAACTTTAGAGTGCTGTGTACTAGCTAGCATTTGTATTGAGGTTTATTAATATTATTCATACAAGCAGCTGGTAGTTGAGTCTCCAGGCATTCACCTTTTCCTTGGCTGATTCCCTTGTGCTCAGATTCCTGCACTACTTACCCACTGGCCCCAGAGACACAAGAAAAAGCCTCAGCTGTCTTCTCACCCTGGAAACTCTCTTAGCACTTCTAGGCATTTCATCCTAGAATATCCCTCTCCTGCCTCGACCCCCTTCTCCTATTGGTGAGTTCCTCCCAGGTCCTCCATATTGAGGAAGGCCCCAGGCCAGCCAGCCATCGTTCTTCTCCTAGCTTTACTTCTGAATTTCTGGATTTCATCCCAGTCCACTCTGACTGTGGAGAATGGCATGGACCAGACTAGATCACAACAGTGACTTATACACACCAGAACTCATCTTTAAATAGCCTGCAGTTCAATACTATCATCATATCATAGGGTCAGCACCAGGTCTTCACATGGTCTGTGTCTACAAGCAACTTCCTCCCCTATGTCTGTGCTGCTTGGCTCTCTTCCTGTTGCAGGTGCTATTCAAGGACCAAGATGAGGGGGTTCACCACAGTCTAGTATGAAGTAGCACAGAGTCTGTGTATCCCATTCAGAACTGAATAGAGAAGACCAGCAATAGTTGAGGGCAACATTTTTCAGAGATTCCAGGCCCCACATGGCTGCTGCTAAGCACAAGAGCAGGTTCTTTGCCTTCATCTCTGGCCCTGATTCATCAATTCTCAAGCTCATGTTTTACAATGTTTTTTGAAGGCAGGTCCAGAGCCAGAACAAAGGGTAGGCAAAGTAAGCAGCCCTCCCTGGGGCATAACACAGAAAGCTACCATCAGGGACACTTTTCAATATTATTTTTATCAATGTACACATTTTTATAGTCTACCCTCTGTGGCACATAGGTATTTACTTTGCAATCAGTTCCCTAGGTTACAATGAAGTGGGACTCAAAGTCTCTGTCATTCATAAGAGACGTCATTTTCAAGCCTTGTTAACAGCTAAGCAAGTATTTTGTCTTGGCTCTGAGTAAATATGACTTTCCCTCCTCCCTTCCCTTAGCTCAGCCAGGTGAGTAGCAGACGCTAGTCTCTGTCCACTAATGAGTCTTGATTGGGACTCTTCCAAAGACACATAAAGCAACAGCACACATTTATTAAGTGGCTTTTGTATATCCAGTACCATGCTAGACACTGGAGAAAATTCAACGTTTTTGGATTTAGTCCTTTGCCTTCAAGCTTATAGTTTAACAGGAGTCAATAGGCCAACATTTAGTAAGGGTTCACTATGTGCAAGGCACGGTTCTAAGCACTGTGGATGCAAAGAAAGGTAAAAAAAAGTCCCTGCCTTCAAAGGGCTCATATTCTTATGGGGGGAGGGAAGAGGAGACAGCTTACAAACAATTACATACATACAAGATATATACAAAGTAGATGGAAGGAAATCTCAGAGGGAAGAGGGTGAGGGGAAGAATGACACATCTGCAGATATGCAATTACCAATATATAAGCCAGGTGCCTGGGAAAGGAGTTGTGATTCCATTAATAAAGGGGACTCCTTGATACAGAAATTCTTTCTACCAAATCAGTTTAGCATCATCTCTGCAATTTATGATTTCAGAAGGCTGCCTAGAGCAGTGGGAGGTTAAACTTGCCTAGAGCCACACAGCCAATATATAGATGCTAGACTTGAACCCAGATCTTCTTACCTTTAAGGCTAGCCACTCCACACTACTTAGGCAGCTAGGTGGTGCAGTGGACAGAGTGCTGGATTTGAAGTCAAGAAGACTAAACTTCCTGAGTTCAAATCTGGCCTCAGACACTTACTAGCTGCGTGACCCTGGGCAAGTCACTTAACCCTGTTTCCTCAGTTTTCTCAACTGTAAAATGAGCTGGAGAAGGAAATGGCAAACCACTCCAGTAGGGTCACAAAGAGTCGAACATGACTGCACAACAAGAAGAACTCTACACTACCTAGCTCAGTACATTGGACAGGTGCTAGGGGAGGAAAGAGATCATTAATCACTGGGAATGAGGAAAGGATCTGGGAAGCCTTAGAGCTCCTTGAGCTACAAAAGTCTCAGGGTTGTATCAATAAAAGCTTATAGCCTTGGGAGTGCCTTGGGGCTTTTACCCTTCCCCAGAGAGCAAGAAAGTGAAGATCAAGCTGACCCACCTCATTTATGTTTTCAGGCCAATCACCAGTGATCCTAGAACAGCACTTTACTAAACCCTAAGTAACTAACCTACAGTTAATTCCATGGCCCAAAGCCTCGGGAGACATGCAATGCGCCTGCCATTTTCATAAGTCTATTCTCTAAAAACATGATCAGAAGACACTCTGCACCTGTGGTCTTTGGGGAGCTTCCTATTTGTTAAAGCAGGGGAGCTAAAACCCAGATGTCGCCTAAATGCCCATACCTCAACTGGTCAATGGCTTCTTATTTCTTTCAAGAATTTGTCTTATATGGGACCAATGGTGCAAATTATAGAGCAGCAGCATAGTATAGCTGATGGAGCACTGCTCTTGGAGTCAAGAAGAAATGAGTTTGACTCCTACCTCAGACACTCATTGTCTGTGTGACCCTGGGCAAGTTAACTCATATGAAACCTTCTGGTTTCATCTCCAAGTTTGTATATAGAGAATCAACCCCTTCATTCATTCATACATACATTTATTAAGCTACTACAATTTGTCAGACATTGTGCAAGGTAGGCACTAGAGATATGGAGACAAAAGTGAAATAGTCCCTACCCTGAAAGGATTGATAGCCTTTTGGGGAGAATGAAGAAGTCAATAGGAAATACATTAAAAATAATTGCAAAGTAATATGGGAGGGAGGAGCAGCTAGGTGGCACAGTGGACTCACACAGTCAGACCTGGAATCAGGAAGATTCATCTTTATGAGTTCAAATCCGGCCTCAGATGTTTACTAGCTATGTGACCCTGGGCAAGCCACTTAACCCTGTCTGCCTCAGTTTCCCCATCTGTAAAATGAACAAGAAAAGGAAATGGCAAAACACTCCAGTATCTTTATCAAGAGTCAAACATGACTGAAACAACTGAGCAATATGGGAGGTGAAATCATTAACAACTAGGGGAGATAAGGAAAGGATTTATGTAAGAGATGGTGCTGGAACTGAGCCTTGATTCCCAGAGAGGGCAAAGGACTTGCTCACAGTCACAGACTTAGTGAACGTCAGAGATGGGATATTACCACAAGTCTTCTAGACTCCACGTCCAGAATTCTACCTAGGATAACCTGATGGAAACAGTTTCCAGGTTAAAGTAGAGGAATGACTCTCTGAACCTGTGTGTACCCATACAAGATCATGAGGAGGTAAAAAAAGAGTAAGTGCATTCTAGATACAGAGGATAACCTGTGCAGTGGTGTGGAGGTGAGAGATGGAATGTGTCTGGAGGACAACAAATAGGTCAGTTTGGCTAGAACACAAAGTAAATGAAAGAAGCAATATTCAATAAGGCTGGAAAGGCAGGCTAGAGTCAGGATGTGAGAGCTGGACCTTTTGTTTTAACTGAGACATTCCTAATATATGGAATAATTTTTCTAACTTATCTATAGAATAACCCCAGGAAATCTATACCGTCAGGCTTCTAATGTAATTGTGTGATATTCACAGAGGTTTTCTGGAAAGGTTACTTGAATATTTTTTGGCCCAAATACTATGGAATTAGAAGTTATAATCTCTCTTCCATGATGGTCTCTCTAATCCTTAATATATCTGAAATTAAAGCTATTTTAAGTGTTTTGCTAGCTTTAAAAAAGTACTTTCACTTTAAAAATCAGATCTATATGTTTTAAAATTTGGGTGTTTTAAAATAATGATTTTTATCCACCTTAGGTTGTTAGAGATCACGTTATGTTTACTAAGAAATATTCTTCACATAGAAAACTTGACCCACACTGCTGGCACTGAGCAATTGTTTTTACTTTTGGAATCTTTCCAAATATAGAAGTAAAAAATAGACCAGAGTATGGGTGAGACTGATTCACTCAATCATAGGAAGCAGGTAGGAGTCTTTGCTCTACCATCTGCTGGCTGTTTAGGGCTGACTTTCTTCCTTTCATTTCTTTGGACTACACAGTTCTGTAGGTTTCACATCAGTTGGATTGTGGCTTGCTTTTTCTTCTCAAAGGATAGTTCCACAAAAGGATGGGTTCTCCCTGGACCCATATAAAATTATAACAAAAAAAACAAAGTCTCTATTGAATCATGGCTAGATTTAGATAAATAAATTAGGTATGTATGTGGGGAGGAGTGGGGGAAAACCACACTGGGAGTGAAGTGATATACATCTTATTCTTTTGGAGATATTTGAGTTTTATTCCTTTTCTCTTCCTGTAATTCATGGAAGTCATGTGCTGCAGAGAGCACCAGAGGAATATTACCCCAGAGAAACTTTTCAAGAATAAAGTGCTATCATTTGGAGGCATGATAATCCCTGGTGTTGTGACTATTCAGTAATGTCTGACTCTTCATGACCCCTTCTTGGCAAAGATACTAGGGTGGTTTGCCATTTCCTTCTCCAGCTCATGGTACAGATGAGAAAACTGAGGCAAACTGTGTCAAGTGACTTGCCCAGGTTCATACAGCTAGTAAGAATCTGAGGCCAGATTTGAAATCAGGCAGAGGAGTCTTCCTAACTCCAGGCCTGACACCCTATTCTGTGTGTCAATCGATTAATCTTTAACTGACACCAAATTCAACACAGCTCCACTAATTATTGAAAGCCAGAGAAGGAGAGTATATGTCAAGGACCTTTCCACTGACAAAGTAGAATCTATTCATAACTTACAAGTCTTGGGGCTTGACAGGGCCCAGAGAGGGCAAAGGACTTGTTCATGGTCACAGAGATAATGAACATCAGAGGTGGGATGTTACCCCAAATCTTCTAGACTCCAAGTACAGAATTCTACCTAGGATAACCTGATGGAAACAGTTTCCAGGTTAAAGTAGAGGAATGATTCTCTGAACCTGTGTGTACCCATCCAAGATCATGCCAATGCTGATAACCTCACTCTAGGTCACTAATATTGAAGAGTGTGCTAGTAAATATTTAACAACCAGCTTTCCAAAAACAGGTACACAAAACCTCCTTTTAACTTGCATTATTAACATTTTATTCATCACTTTCTTAAGTCTAGACAAGCAACAAAACAATAAATGAAACCCTAATTTGTAGCTTTTGCCAACATCCTGAGTAGAGTTCTTTTCAATTGGGACTAAATGACTTGCCCAGGGTCACACAGCTAGTAAGTGTAAATGTGTCTGAGGCCAGATTTGAACTCAGGTCCTCCTGACTTCAGGGCTGGTGCCGTATCCACTGCGCCACCTAGCTGCCTCCCAGGTAGAGTTCTTGAAAGCCAGTATGATCTGGCTGTAGCCCAACCCTGCTACTATCCCAAGGCAAAAACAAAAGTCCATACAAAATGCTTCCTTTTGTATATACACACATTCATGTTTATGTACATATGAACATACACACTTATATACTTATACAGATATACATATGTCCATACATATACATGGTATCCTAAAAATCTTAGTGCCATGCTAAGCTTTAACAGCTTCAAGCCAGCACAGTGTCTAAGCACATGTCGTTGAGTTGTTTTTCAGTCATGTCTGACTCTTCATGACCCAATTTGGGGTTTTCTCCGCAAAGATACTGTAGAGGTCTGCCATTTCCTTCTCCACCTCATTTTACAGGTGAGGAAACTGAGGCAAACAGGGTTAAGTGGTTTGCCCAGGGTCACACAGCTAGTAAGTGTTGGAGAGCAGATTCGAACTCAGGTCCTCTTAACTCCAGGTCCAGTGTTCTATCCACTGCACCAAGTAGACTGCCTAGCACATAGCTAGCTTTAACACCTTAACACCGAACAAAGGCTTGCATATTTAACTTTTGGTACTCAGATGATGTTTCCAAAATAAATCACCCTTTACAATTTTCAAGAGTAACTGTTAAGGAACAGTTAGGTGGTACAGTGGATAGAGCATTCATCCTGGAGTCAGGAAGACCTGAGTTCAAATTCAGCCTCAGATACTTACTAGCTGGGTGACCCTGGGCAAGTAATCCTAATCCTAATTATCTCCCAAGAAAAGAGTAACTGTTTGCAACTTGTTACCAAGGGTAGGAGTTGGACCGAGCATAAATATTGTTTGTTTTATTTGCTGTCTTTATTTCCTTTCCAACTACTTAATGAGATGGTGCAATAGGTTAAAAAAAAAAACAAAAACTTTAAATCGGTAGCTATTTTACAAACATAAGTAATAAAACAAATCTCTGTGACTGCTGCTCCTATACAAGTTCAGAAATTGACCAGAAAGCAACAATTGAGATGTAAAGTAATCTAATTTTACTCAACAATTAAAAAGAAAAGGGAAAGAACTAAAATTTCCTGGCCAGCATCACTTTAGGTCAAGTGTCCTAATACAGGTTTTTCTAAAAACCTAAAAACCTTTCTGACTTTTAATACCATTCAAGCAACTTCACTCCCACTGGAATGTCTGGTTCATGACTCCAGTTTCCAAGGCACGACTCAAAAGGATCTGAAATAAATAAAGAGCCCTAAATAAGGCCAGATTTGGGACTAGTTGATGTTACAAGTAATCACAAAGCCTATCTGTGCCCCAATTTTAATGTGTGTGAAAACAGCATTGCTGTGACCTCTGAGTATCATAGGAGATCTAGAGTTAGACAACACCACAGAAGTCATCTGATCCAATCAGACACACTTTATACACGAGGAAACTGAGGCCCAAAGAGGTTAAGTGGCCTGCCCAGGATTGAACGCTCCTGACTCCAAATCCAGTGATCTTTCCACTCAGTTCGAGAAAGTTTTATTAAACAGTTACGATGCACCAGACAATGTTATGCACTAGAGATACAAAGACAAAAACTGTTCCTGTCTTCAGAGAACTCATGTTCTGCTGCGTTTGAATTTTACTGAGGCCTAGCCCTATGAAGAGGGCAGCTATGTGGCTCAGTGGATAAAGTGCCGGGCCTGAAGTCAGGAAGATTCATCTTACTGAGTTCAAATCAGGTCCTAGACACTTACTAGCTGTGTGACCCTGGGCAAGTTGCTTAACCCTGTTTGCCTCAGTTTCCGCATCTGTAAAATGAACTGCAGAAAGAAATGGCAAACCACTCCAGTATCTTTGCCAAGAAAACCTCAAATGAGGTCATGAAGAGTCGGACGCGACTGAAAATGACTAAAGATACATACAGCCCTATGAACATTCCATTTGGAATGCTATATTCTGGACTCTGTGTGTGTGTGTGTGTGTGTGTGTAGCACATATTTCCTTCTATCTCATTGTTTCAATGTTTTTTCATATCACTATTTTTCTGCCTCAGTAAATTAGGTCTTTCCTTTAAAAAAAAATATTCTTCCCAATCACTGCGTCCAGGAATCCCATTTCTCTCTTCTTTCTGTCTCCATTCTGCCTCTCATTTTAAAGCTTCCACCATCCCTGTTAATGGAGCAGTTAGGTGGCACAGCGGATAGAGCAGCAAGCCTCGTGTGAGGAAGACCTGAGTTCAAATCCAGACTCACACACTTACTAGCTGTGTGATGACCCTAGGCAGGTCACATAACCTTCTTTGCCTCAGTTTCCTCATCTGTAAATGAGCTGGAGAAAGAAATGGCAAACCATTCCAAACCATTCTTTGCCAAGAAAACCCCAAATGGGGTCATGGAGAGTTGGACACTACTGAACAACATCCCTATTCATTATACCTGGTGCCCTGGTCAACACCTTCTTCTCTCTGCAAACTCAACTCAAACCCTCACCTTCAACCTGGTTTCACAATTAATTATTCCAACCCCCCACATCTTCTTTACCACTCTCACTGCGCCCAAGAGAACCCTATTCCATTGTGGAAAACAAAAATTAATTGTGGCAGATTAATGCATAGGTAATGTGGTATAATAGATAGATGACTTTAAAAAAAGGAAGACTTACATTCAATTCCCACATCTCCCACATATTGGCTACATGAGCCTGAAAAAGCCCCTAAAGCCTCTTAGTAATTCAGGCAACTCTACAGAACTTTTTTAAAAAAATAACATTTTATTTTTCCCCAATTACACATTAAAATAATTTTTAATATTTTCTTTTAAAGTTTTGAGTTCCAGATTCTATTCCTCCCTCCTTCCCTTCTTCCTTCCCCACCTTTTCCTGAGATGGTAAGCAATCCAATAGAAGTTATACATGTACAATCATGTAAAACATCACTGTATTATTCACTTTGTCCTGTAAGATTTTTAGTTACAGAAAAGGTGCCCACCTGCTTTATTAGAGGAAACTTGGTAGTTGCCTATAATAATGAAATCACAGGACCAGTCTCTATCGCTCTATTAATATAATGGACTCACCAGGAGGTTGTAATTAAGATCAACGAGATCAAAGAACAAAATCTGGAAAAACTTTTATGAAATAATGAAACGTGAGAAAAGCAGAATCATCGGCATAGAAAACACACACACTATAGTTATATAAAGGGAAAAGGGAAGAAAAAGAAGTAGGCAATCCCACCGTCCTGAAGAAAACTTAGAGTAACTTAAGAACGGTTATGATTCATGATGAATTCAAATTAATTAATTTAAATGTAAATGTTACTGATCAAATTTAATTGATCATCAATATTTAATAGTAAATGTTTAATAAACTTTTTTTAAAAAAAGAAAGAAATCTCCCTTAACTTTCCTTCTTTCATCTCCCCCCATATTCCCCCTTCACCACCTCCCTCTCTTCCTGTTTGAATCCTGGCCCTTCCTCAAGATACTGCATCCTCCCCACTGCAAATGACTAGCCCACAAAGAACTCACCTCCTGCCGCTCACCTGACCCCCAGCCTTCATTAAATGGGAGAGCAAAGAGATCATCCTGCTCTTCCACTCCCAATGCCAATTTTAGGCCACTAAATTCCACCTCCCCTCCCTATGTCTTAACATTGAAGTAGCACTTGTGGCCTCCCCTCCCACCCCATACTCCCATCTATTTCCACCTTCCTGGATGACTTCAGCATCAGTTCACACTTTTCCTTTTCACCCTGAGCCCTGACATTATCCTCATAGATTTCTATATCTATTTCAACAACCCTTTGGACCCCTTTTCATTATCATTAGATTGTAAGCTCCTCAAGGACAGGGATTGCTTTCACTTTTGCTGACATATAGTAAGGCCTTAATACAGGTTTTCTGAGTAATTGGCCTCAGAGTCCCTCAACAGCCCGAACTCAAAGGCCCTTCATCTGTGCTCCTCATCAGCTACCTGTCAACAAGGCCATACCTTAAGATCCCAAACATGGAGGTCCTCCATCTCTGATCACAATAGTCCTCTCTCTTTCACTTACATATGTTATACTCACCCACCATAGGGCTTCTGTTCATGCTGCTTCTCCTACCTTGCCTATGTTCTTTTCTTCTGTCTAGATAATAATAATAGCTACCATTCATATAGCACTTATTATGTGCCAGGCACTGTGCTAATTTTTTATAGTTAATATAGTAATATAACTTTATAATTATTATCTTATTTGAAAGACACAATAAGCCTGGAAAGTAGGTGTTTTTATTATCTCCTTTTTACAACTGAAGAAACTAAGACAAACAGAGATTAAGTGACTTGCCTAGCTAGTAAGTATCTGAGGCTGGATTTGAACTCAGATCTTCCTGACTCAAGGCCCAGTGCTCTATCCAGTGCACTACCTCTCTTTTTCAAGACCTAGCTCAAGTATGACCTTCTTAATTGTGATGGGATATGGTTGTGCTATAAGAAATGATAAGCAAGATGGTTGTTCAACTTTTCAAGCTCAGACTGAACTCTACCTTCTCTGAACTTTTATCATGAGTAGAAATAGTGCCAGTTATGACATTTAACTGTTCTCTCTTCCCTGTATCCATAAAATGGGAAGGCGGGACTGGTTGACCTCAATGGTCCCTTGCAGTTTCAAATCTTACAATGCTTCATAGCACTGAAAACAAGCACAAGAAAGGACTTATTGATTGGTGGATTGAGATAAGAGCATTGGAATACAGTTGGGTCCAGTCCACCCATTATTTACCATTGTTATGTTGGTGAATGCTTTACTGAAATTAATTCCCATCCATCTAGATCACATATACGAGGGAAAGGGAGCTTAGAGAGTCTAATCTAAGTCACTCATTTTTAAAGGAGTCAACTGAAGTTCAGCAATTAAATGATTTACCCAAGATCACACCAGGAATAAGTGAATAGAATGAATCCACATCCTTTGAGTTCAAACCCAATGTTCTTTCCACCTTTCCACTACAAAAAACCATGCTGTCTCTCTCAAACAGGACTCCATTAGAAATACAAATTAAAACAACTCTGATATACCACCTCAAACCTATCAAACTGGCTAATATGACAGAAAAGGAAAATGACATATGTTGGAGGGGATGTGGGGAAATTCGAATGTTAATGCACGGTTGGTGGAGTTGTGAACTGATCCAACCATTCTGGAGAGCAATTTGGAGCTTTGTCAAAAGGGCTATAAAACCATGCATACTCTTTGACCCAGTAATACCACTTATTAAGGCTGTATCCCAAAAAGATCAAATAAAAAGGAAAAGGACCTATATGTACAAAAATATTTATAGCAGCTCTTTTTGAAGTGGAAAAGATTTGGAAATTGAGGGGTTGCCCATCAATTGGGAATGGCTAAGTTGTGGTAGATGATTGTGATAGAGTACTATTGTACTATAAGAAATGATGAGCAGGATGGTTTCAGAAAAACCCAGGAAACTTGTATGAACTGATACAAAGTGAAGTAAGCAGAACCAGGAGAACAGTATATACGGTAACAGCAATATTGTATTGATGACCAACTGTGAATGACTTAGCTATTCTCAGCAATACAGTGATCCAAAACAATTCCAAAGGACTTATGATTAAAAACGTTATCCACCTCCAGAGAAAGAACTGATGGAGTCTGAATGAAAATCAAAGCAAACTTTTTTTTTACTTTCTTTGTTTTTCTTGGGGTTTTTTATCTTGTATTTTCTTTTGCAACATGGCTGACACAGAAATATGTTTCACATGATTGTACATATATAATCTATATCAAATTGTTTGCCTTTTCAAGAGGGGGAAGGGGAAGGAGGGAGGGAAGGAGAGAATTTAGAATTTAAAATTTTTAAAAATTAATGTTAAAATATTTTACATGTAATTGAGAAAAAATACAAGAAAATAAGAGAGAAAAAACAGGACTCTTTATAGAGGCAAAACATATCTCTCTCTCCTTTCTTCCTTCTCCATCCATCTTTCCTTTCTTTTCTCTTGTCTTCTCTCTTTCCTCTTCTCTTTTCTCTTCTTTTGTCTGTCTCTGTCTTCCTATCTTTTTCTGTAGGTCTCCTTCTGTCTCTCTCTGTCTCTGTCCCTGCCTCTCTCTGTCTCAGTACGTCTGTCTCTTTCTGTCTTTCTCTGTCTCTGTGTCTGTTTCTCTCTGTCTCTTTCTCTTTCTGTCTCTCTGTGCCTATGTCTGTGTCTCTGTCTGTCCATCTGTCTCTCTCCCTCCCTTCCCCCTCCCAGGCCTTTCTAATTGCCAAGCCTTTCTAGCTGGGGATGATGGTATTGTACAATTCAGGGTCAGGCTCAGCTGGCCTTCCCATTCTCAGGGTGGGTTTATAGGGATGCCTCTTGGTTATAAACTTATCTCTTTGATGTTCCTGCAAGCTGAGCAAATTAGATGCAGAAGCAGAAAAGAGCTAATCAGGATGGGACCCAGCAGGACCATTTTATTATCCATTTCTCTCCAGCCGTAATCTTCTCAACCATCTCCATTTAAATATAGCAACAAAATGAACTACCCCAAATGGAATATACCAGCCTACTCCAGAGCAGAAGGAAGCCAAGCAGTTTGGATTCTTAAGGATGAAGGCCATCTTCTTGGTGGTGACAGCACGCTGGGTTTCACTGAACATTAATTACGAAGGAAACGGCAGTTGGGATGTGTATGTGTGTGTGTGTGTGTGTGTTTAAGCGACATGATCTGCCATTTTAATATCCCCGCTTAATTAAAGCTGGTGTGAGGCAAACATTACAAGTTCAGTCCAGAGATTTCATGTAACTCCATGAAACCCTAGGCCCTTCACTGACCTTTGGTTCTCCAGTAGCTCTGTGGGTGGCAAACCACATAACTATACCTGAAATGCTAACTTGTTCCCATGAACTTGGCTCCTCCTTTCACTTAAAAGAATGCACTTTCAACCCCTTCTAAGTTCAGAGCTGCTCTTATTTGTCCCAATGTATGGTGAAGCAAGGGGCCATTTTAGGATCCTTGGGTTATTATGGCTGGCACACTGGCAAAAAAAAAAAAAAGAAAAGTTGGAGGAAAAATCTGTGGAGGCCTGATGTGGAACACTCTGAACTGTGATGGATACAGATGTATGGGGGGGGGGGGGTCACAAAAATTGCCTCCCTATGAAAGCTAAGCCAAGGGAGAAAGAAACAGTAAAGTGGAATTCAGCACTTTATAATGGAGAAGGGTATACAGTCCTTAATTCTTGATCCTCAGCTTTTAGATAGCATCAGAAGCAAGTCTAATAAGATCCCCATCTTCACTTCACTGTGGATTTCAGTGGAAGGGCCCTTAGAGATCATCTAGTTGACCCTTCTCCTTTTTTTTAGATGACAATTAAGACCCACTTGGTTAAATGTTACTTTTGGGAGGCAACAGGGAATCCCCACAGGGCCCAGGTGACCCCAGGCCATTTACTTGTCATGCTCTCCATAAACCCTGCGGCAACCAGAAAAATGGAAAAGCCCAGCATAAAAAGGTCAGCTAGGTGATACAGTGGATAGAGTGCTGAGTCTAGACTCAGGAAGACTCATCTTCCTGAATTCAAAACCAGCCTCAGACACTAGCTGTGTGACCCTGGGCAAGTCACTTAACCTTGGCCTCAGTTTCCTCATCTGTAAAATAAGCTGGAGGACACGGCAAACCACTCCAGTATCTTTGCCAAGAAACCTCAAATGAGGCCGTGAAGATTCAGACACAACTGAAAATGACCCAACAACTACAGTAGCAGCATAAAATGTCCCAAAAGAATTCAAGGGGAAATGCCCGTAAAGTCAAACTTTGATGTAATCATAATGTTCAAACTTGTCCCCGAAGAAGAAAGAAGATGCAGCTCCCTCCCAAGGAGACAAGGGATACAGAGTATAGAACATGGCATTTACTGTACATAACAAGGGCTTAATCGATCTTGTGGACCAACAACAAAGTATAGGTTGTATTAGAATTGTGTCTGACGTTCCTTCCTGTTCTATGAATGACACCAAGGTTGTGAGGCTGGGTGACTGAGGTCCCAGGAAAAGGGCAAAACACACAGTATTTGAGAATTCTGGAGTCAGGTAATACGGGAAGGTGGATAGGTGACAGAAAGATAGAAGGAAAACCTAACAGCGAGATGGTCTGTTGGGTAAAGCATTGGACCTAGAGTCAGGAGGACCTGAGTTCTAAATCTGATCTCAGACACTTATTAGTTGTATGACTCTGGGCAAGTCAATAGACCTCTCAGCCTCAGTTTCCTTATCTGTAAAATGGAAATAATAATAGCACCTACTTTCAATGGTTGCTACAAAGCTCGAATGAGATAATATAAAGCACATCACAAACCTCGTAGTGCTAAAGGAATGGTCCCAATTGTTATTATTATTACTACTATTACCATCAGTGAGATTTTTGGACACATCTGACTCACTTTCCAGTGACTTAAATTTATGTCTGACATCATTAACTCTTTCACATAGGCCTTGGGTGTGGGCCTGATTTATCTTTATCCCATATTCTACTCTACATCTAATGGGGTGCCTAAGCTGGTGTTCCTCCACCAGGTGAATGTCGTTGAGTATTTGGTGTTTTCATATTTCAGAACCTTCCAAGACCGTGAGCTGAAGAGAGCTAAATGTGACATAGACATAGTCATCATGTTGTCAGAGCCTGCTGTTTCCAAGGATGCCATGCTGGAGATGTGGGCACCTACCATCTGTTCCTTCTGATACAAATTAGCTACAGCCCTGGAGTAGCTGGCACATTGCCTTCAGTTGGGCAAAGCCTGAGACCTTTTGACACATGGACGATTTTTTAATCACATAAATATGTCGATTTTCTTCTTGTTCCCTGTTCTCAAAAGCTGAGTCTGCTCTGGGAGTAATGAAAGCATGTCTCAATAAATAAGTAGTGGTGCTGCATCAGGAATAGGGAAAGGAGAGGAAGATAATTTAAATAAGTCTTGAGAGATTAATAAATTATTCCTCTAAATGTGCCTAGGCTTTTCATCTGTAATGTCCATATATTTCTGGGATTTATATGTGACACCAGCTCTTGATTTATAATGCCTTTATTCTTTTATTATATTTAAGCCAAAATTTTAAAAGCTAGAAACTATAAAAAGAGCTTTAAAAACTGATATGGGGGGGGGCAGCTAGGTGGCACAGTGGATAGAGCAGTGGCCCTGGAGTCAGGAGGACCTGAGTTCAAATCTGGCTTCAGACACTTGATGCTTACTAGCTATGTGACCCTGGGCAAGTCACTCAACCCCATTGCCTAGCCAAAAAAAAAAAAATGTAATATTTCTTCTTTTTAAATCCATGCTAAACTTCTGTGGGAGAGAATAACTGTTTAAGTTTTGATGAAATCATATTTATAAAACTATTTTCTTAAACTCCACCTTATGCTTTTGGTATTGTTTATCTTTAAAAATTAAATGGTCTTTGATAAAGGACATATTTCATATTGCCTTATTAAGACCAAACACTTCTTGTCATTCCATTCTTTATCCTACCCTTTCACTGAATTGTTACCTTTAATTAAAAATTTTTTAAACAAAAACAAAATAAAATAAAGTAATAAAAATAAAAACTGATGTGAGATCTATCTTTGAATTGGGCCATTCTTGTTGTGAGGTATGGTAGAACAGTGAGTAGGGTGATGGCCTTGGAGTGAGGAAGATTCAGGTTTGAATCTGACCTCTGATGCTAGCTGTGTGACCATGGTTAGAGCCATTAATCTCTCTGAACCTCAGTTTCCTCATGTGCAAAATGGGAATAAAAATATCTACAGTAGCCAATCTGTGTTGTTAGAGGGAATTTTCTCCTTGGGAGTTCTCCACATCAGTAAAAATCAGGTCTAGGACAAGGAAAAAATGCTTGGAGTACCTACCTCCCAGGGTGGTTGCTGTGAAGTTTTAATAAGACAAAGTATGGAAATGCCAGTTATTATAACCCCTGCCACCACTTGGCAAGACAAAAAATCTGATTCCAATGCATTACAGTGTCCTCTCTTCTCCATTTGTCCACTGTCCCTGTTTCATATTTGTTCTTGAAATTTGTACTTCCTTCTCCCAAATACGTTACCTCTGATAAGACCTGTTACTTGCCCCTAAAGACAGGCAGTCAATTAAGTACATCTTGGGTAAATGTGATAAGAGTTTCATCCCACCCAATTGGGTGAGTAAATTGGTTTACCCAGGACTTCCACTGAAAATGTCCACAATTATTATCGCAGAGTTTTCCTCCTCTTCCCCCATGCAGCATTAATAAAATGTTCTGCCATACCACCTGGAAACCCACAAATTGAGGATTAGCTAAATGCATTGTGATATGTCAACATAATGGAATGTGAGTCATTATGATATGATACAGCACTGAATCTGGAATTAAGAAAGACATAGATCGAAATACACTAGCTGTAACCCTAGGCAAATCCCTTAACTTCACTGGACCTGAGAAAATATATCAAGCAGCCAGAAAGAAACAATTCAAATATCATGGAACCACAGTCAAGAGTGTGGAAGATTTAGCAGTTTCCACATTAAAGGAGTAGAGGGATTGGAGTATGATATTCTGGAAGGCAAGGGAGCTGGGATTACAGAGAATGATAACCTGCCCAGCACAAATGAGTATAATCCTTCAGGGAAAAAAACTGGATATTCAATTAGAAGACTTTCAAGCATTCCTGAAGAAAAGACCAAAGCTGAATAGAAAACTTGACTTTCAAATACAAGACTCAAGAGAAATATAAAAAGGTAAACATGAAAGAGAAATCATGAGACTCAACATAATGAAAATGTTTACATTCCTACATGGGAAGATGATACATGTAACTCCTAAGAACTTTATCCTTATGATGGTAGTTAAAAGGAGTCTACATAGACTGAAGGCATGGTTGTGAGTTAATTATATTGGATCTAAAAAAAATGAAGAGATGAGAAAGAGGGATGCACTGGGAGAAGGGTAGAACTAGAAAAATTTTCTCATGTGAAATTGATGCAGGAAGAGCATTTACAGTATAGGGGAAAATGTGGGGGGAAGACACTGCTTGAACTTCACTCTCATCAGAATGAGTTAAAGAGAAAAGAACACACACACACACACACGTGTGTACAGAAATCTGACTTACAGAACTAGGAAGGGAAAGGGATAAGAGAAAGGAATTGTATGGTCGTTTTTCAGTCATGTCCAATTTTTTGTGACCTCATTCGGGGTTTTCTCAGCAGAGATACTGGAGTAGTTTGTCATGTTCTTCTCCAGTTCTTTTTACACATGAGGAAACTAAGGCAACCAGGGTTAAGTGACTTGCCCAGGGTCATACAGCCAGTAAGTGTCTGAGGCCAGATTTGAACTCAGGAAGATGAGTCTTCCTGATTCCAGGGCTAGCATTCTATCCACTGCACCACCAGCTGCTCTAAAAGAGAAAGGGAGGTCGGGGTTAAGGGAGGCAATGGTTAGAAACAAAATAAACTTTTGAGAAGGGACAGGATAAAAAGAGAGAGAGAAGAAGAAGAAATAGAAGAAAAAGGTATGAAGAGGGGAAAGTTAATAATCATAACTATGAATGTGAATGAGATGAGCTCACCCATAAAGCAGAAGCAGATAGCAGAATAGATTAGAAACCAGAATCTAACAACATGTTGTTTACAAGAGATACACTTGAAACAGAAAGACATACAGAGTTAAAATAAAGGGCTGGAGCAGAATCTAATATGCTTCAACTGAAGTGAAAAAGGTAGGGGTAGTAATCATGATCTCATACAAAGCAAAAGCAAAAATAGACCTAATTAAATGAGATAATCAGGGAAATTACATTTTGCTAAAAAGGTACCATAGAGAACGAAATAATATCAAAAAATTTTCAGCAAGTTTCTCTGATAAAGGCCTTATTTCTCAAATAAATACTGAGTATAGAACTGAGTCAAATTTATAAAAATAAGAGCCATTCCCCAATTGATAAATGGTCAAAGGATATGAACAGGCAGTTTTCAGAAGAAGAAATCAAAGCTATCTATGAAAAAAATGCTCTAAATCACTATTGATTGGAAAAAGGCAAATTAAAACATCTCTGAGGCACCACCTCACACCTATCAGAAACGACAAATGCTGGAGGAGATGAGGGAAAAATAGGAATGGTAACAAACTGTTGGTGGAATAATGAACTAGTCCAACCATTCTGGAGAACAATTTGGAACCACACCCAAAGGGCTATAAAACTGTACATACCCTTTGACCCAGAAATACCACTACTGGGTCTGTATTCCAAAGAGATCAAAGAAAAAGAAAAAGGACCTATATGTACAAAAACAGTTATAGCAGCTCTTAATGATAAAATAGGTAGCTTTAGGAAAAGCATGGCAAGATCTATATAAACTGATGCAAAGTGAAGTGAGAAGAACCAGATCATTGTTCACAGGAATAATAATGTTGTAATAATGATCAATCATGAAAGACTTGGCTACTCTGATCAATACATTGATCTGAGACAATTCCAAAGAACTTAAGATGAAAAAATGCTATCCACCTGCAGAGGAGAGAACTGATGAACTCTGCAAATTGAAGTATAATAATTTTCTCACTCTCTTTACTTTTCTTTTTTTTTAATACAGCTAATATGAAAATATGTTTTGTGTGATTTCATATATATAATTGATATCATATTACTCACCTTCTTAGTGGGGAGGGGAGAGGTAGAAGGGAGGGAGAGAATTCAGAACTCAAAATTTAAAAATAAAATATTTAAAATAAATGTCTTTAAAAGAAAGTATTAAAAAAAACTTTAAAGAATAAAAATATTGCTGCATCAGGCACTTCTGTTCCTTTGGCATCTTTTGTCATTATCTCCAAATAACAAAATATCTCCCAATTTAGCCAAATTCCACTCAATCAGTCAGCTAGCCCCAGCCTGTCCACCTCCCTGGCAAACTTTGCAAACTCAAATCACACTAGCTGACCAGCTGGAGGCAAATACCTCTAAATTCTGGCCCCTGGGCAGGGATGTCATTCTCCAGATGCTCTAATTATCCGCCATACTCATTCCAATAAAGTGACCAGGTTGTTGCCACTGGAATCCCCTTGCAGATGTCTAATAACCTATGCTACCTTCATTAATTAATTGGGGGCACCTAGGTGGTGCAGAGGATAGAGTTCCAGGCCTGAAGTCAGGAAGACCTGAGTTCAAATCCAGCCTCAGATGCTTACTAGCTGTGTGACCCTGGCCAAGTCACTTAACCCTGGTTGCCTCAGTTTCCTCATCTGTAAAATGAGCTGGAGAAGGAAATGACAAATTACTCCAGTATCTCTGCTGAGAAAATCCCAAATGGGGTCACAAAGATGATATGACTGAAAAAAAAAAAAAAGACTGAACAGCAAAAACTGTCATTAATTAATTACAACCTGGGTGGTGAGCCTCAAACATCTCAGCAATGCCATTGGCCTAAATCCCATTAGCCTAATGGCTTGCTTTTCAGGATTAAGTTTTATTTCTGCCCTGCTCATCCAGTTACTTATCTCCCTCCCAAGCCTGCCTCTCTGGCTGTCTCCCTGCTCGTCTGTAAGGGACAGATTTTCTTCAGAGCAACAGAAGAAAGCTGAAAGAGAAAAACCCAACAAATCCCTCCGGAATATTTGACAAGGAAGGAAAGATATGCCACTATTTTGTGATGTTTCTGGCAAAAAAAAACACATACACACCAATCCCTTTCTCTTTCTCCCTCCAAAAATTTCTTTAAGGAAAAAAAAAGATTCCTTAAGCCATCAGCAATGACAGCCAGCATTTATATAATGCTTCAAGGCTTACAAAGACCCTCACAACAACCCTGGGAGATAGGTGCTATTAATTATCCCCATTTTACAGTTAAGGAAACTGAGACTGAAAGAAGTTAAATGACTTGCCCAGGGTTACCTAACTAAATTTCTGAAACAAGATTTGAATGCACATCTCCCTGACTCTAAGTATTGTATCTATTTCACTACCATTTTTCTTGAGAAAAGACACCTAAAGAAAGTTACGCTCTGTTTATTGAGGCAGCCTCTGGCCCTTTTCTGTAGGTCCAGGCAGGTGAGCTTTCCCCTATGTATAGGGGAAAGCTATCCCCTATGTATAGGGCTGCTATCCTATGTATAGGATAGCAGCCTTTCCTAAGTTTCCCAAGAGTAGAATTTCTTGTGGCAGATTTCTGCACCATGACACCCCTTCAAGCTGCTTGTTCAGTGTGCTTTTTATTATTAGAGCTCTGTGTGACTCTGATAGTGATTGTGTTTTAGGAGATCTTGGCTGAGAGCTGATAAAACTAACTAGGGGCAAGGAAGGGAGACAGCAGACAGGCTAGAATGCGCAGAGGGCACAAGGCAGTCATTCCACCCACAGCTTAAATGGGAAACACTCAGGAATTTTTCAGTCCTACTATAAAGGGGGTGGGGTCGGGGTGTGGGTGGGGGAAGGAGAACAATTTTTCCTTCTCTATCATGCCTCCCTCTTCCCAAACAGAGGGTAGTGGGAGCCTGTTGCAAGGTCCCAGGTTTCCCAAGCAGAAGGGCCTTTTCTGCAGGTAGCTGCCAGGCCCTGACCAATTCATTTAGGTTTAGGAGATGGATGGTAGTACTGAGACCAGAGAGATAGATTTAGATTAAATCATATCCTAGATCTGGCAATAAAAGGGACTTCAGGGAAGGGGGGTAGCTAATTACAGCCCTTTATGTCCATTTTACAGATGAGAAAACTGAGGTCCAGCTACATTCAAGATCTCACAATTCTTTTCAGAGGTGGGATTTGAACCCACATTCTCTGAGTTGAGAACAAATGTATTGCATTGTTTTTGCTATGCTATTATTACCCAAGATGTACTTACTTGGCTGCCTGTCTTTCTTTTTTTTTTTTGGCTAGGCAATGGGGTTAAGTGACTTGCCCAAAGTCACACAGCTAGTAAGTGTCAAATGTCTGAGGTCAAATTTGAACTCAGGTCCTCCTGACTCCAAGGCTGGTGGTCCATCCACTGCACCACCTAGCTGCACCCTGGCTGCCTGTCTTTAAGGGCTTGTAGTAGGTCCTTTCAGGGGCAGTTAAGTGGTGCAGTGAATAGAGTGTTAGACCTGGAGTCAGGAAGACCTGCGTTCAAATCCTACTTCAGACACTAAGCTGTGTGACCCTGGGCAAGTCACTTGACCTTTTTGGCCTCAGTTTCCTCATCTGTAAAATGAACTGGAGAAGGAAATGACATACTACTCCAGTAACTTTGCCAAGAAAAAGTGGTCACGAAGAATCGATCACTACTAAACAACAACAAATTTTGTTTTATGCATTTAAATCTGTCTGAGAAGAGTTCCAAAGGCTTCCCCAGACTGCCAAAGAGGATTATGCTAGTCAGAAAAAGATTAAAAGCCCCTGCTTTAGGCGAATTCCAAGTGCAAAAATAATGACTTTTCCCTGCAAGAGATTAAAATTTCTTTAGTTACCTCAGCTTACTCCTTAAACACTTTGTTTCATATGCAAGGGAAAAAAAACATGTAGAGACACAGATTTGCTTATAAAACACCCAAAAGCACACACCACTTTAGAAAGGAAATTGTTACTATATACTCCAAATTACCTCCAACCCCAATATATACTGACCTCTAGCACCTGCCAAAGATTTCTGACAATGAAGTTCCTTCATGATTCAAAGGCAAGACTGGGACAGAAGCTCATGCCAAGGACCACAGGAAATTTATTCTTGCCTTTCAATTCAACAAACCATTATGAAACATCCACTATGTTCAAGGTATTGACCTGGTCACAGACAGAGAAAAACATTAAAGAAAGACAGTCCCTGCTCTCAATGAGCTTACAATCTAACGGAGGGGGTGCAACACACAAAAGGAGTCAGGAAAGCACAATTGGGGGAAGGACAAGACACCAGGCGGTACCATCTTGTTCTATGGAGTTGGAATCATGGAGAGCACCAGATGCAAAGTGAGGGGAGTTGAAAGAACAGTTTCTGCCCTCTATGAAAGAAGACAATGGGAAGGGTTTAGTACTCCTCCCTCCAGCCCCCAAGTCAGAGGGTAAAGGAAGCTGAAGGAAGTGGTGTCAATCAAGGCTTGAGTTAGCAACATGGTGGTGAGTTTAGAAGAGGTGAGCTTATCCTGGGAGATGAGAATAGGCAGAGCAGCAGATGCAAAGTGGAGGTTCCACATCAGGGTGGAGAGGAATATGATCCTTTGGGTCTTTTCTTGGGAGTAAAACAAATTGGACTACAGCAATTTAAAATCAGATGTGACTTTGGAGACTATCTAGTCTGACCCCTTCATTTTCTTGACAGAGAGGGCATGTGACTTGTCCAAGGTCAATTTCTGTTGGAATGAGTAGCTTATATTTGGACTAGAGAGTTTTCCTTGAGAGTAGTTCTGGTACAGAATTCCTAAGTAAGTGGTAGAAATCTCAAGGCCTAATACCCACCAAAACATACCCAACAAGTGTTGGGTTTGAAGACCTCCAATGAGATGAAATCTACTATCTTTTGAAGTTGCCCGTTCTATTTTGGGATACTTAATAACTAAGAAATTCTTAAGTCCAAAAGGCTATAAAATTGTACATACCTTTTGACCCAGCAATACCACTTCTAGGTCTGTATCCCAAAGAGATCATACAAATAGGAAAAGGACCCACATGTACAAAAATATTTAGAGCAGCTCTTTTTGTGTTGGCAAAGAACTGGAAATTGAGGGGATGCCATTCAGTTGGGAAATGGCTGAACAAGTTGCAGTATATGAATGTAATAGAATATTTTTGTGCTATAAGAAATGATGAACAGGTAGACTTCAGAAAAACCTGGAAAGACTTATATGAACTAATGCTAAGTGAAATGAGCAGAACCAGAACATTGTACACAGTAACAGCCACATTGTGAGATGACTAACTTTGATAGACTTATCTCTTCTTAGCAATGCAAGGATCTAAGACAACTGCAAAATACTCATGATGGAAAATGCTATCCACATTCAGAGAAAGAACTATGGAGTCTGAATGCAGATCAAAGCAGATTATTTGATCTCTCTCTCTCTCTAGTTTCTTCTTTCTTATGATTTCTCCCATGGGTTCTAATTCTTCTTTACAACAGCACTAATGCGAAAATAGGTTTAATATGAATGTAAATGTAGAGCCTATATCAAATTGCCTGCTGTATTTGGGTGGGAGAAGGGGACGGATGGGAAGAAAATTTGGAACTCAAAATCTTATTGAAGTGAATGTTGAAAACTAAAAATAAAAAAGAAAATAAAAAAGAAATCTCAAGGCCTTTGATGAGGAAGAAGGCAAAATAATTCTTGAGGAGAGGGAAGGATAGCACGGAAAAGATGAAGGGGAAATAAGCATACCCATAGTAAAAGGACCAGTCCTACCATTGGACTACCTCCCCCTTGTCTTGAAACTCTGACACAGTGTTTGACAGTTTCTTAGAGTCCATAATGAGGCAGGAATGTTCTACTCTGGAACTGACTACTTGTGGAATATTGTGTGCGGTTTTAGGCACCACATTTTAGGAAGATCATTAAGAAACTATAGTGTATCAAGAGGATAGTGGCCAGGAAAGTGAAGGGACTTGGAATTAAGCTAAAAGAGCTTCAGCTAAAGAATGTAGAGATCTTTCTTTACCTCTAGAAACATCCCAGCTGACATGGAAAGACACCAAAGCCCGTGCATTCCCTCTTTTGGAAATGCTAAAAAAAATATTTTGTCAATGTTTTGGTCTAAAATCCTTAGTCTTACTTAGGTGAAAGATCTAATTTGGTACTGGTCTAAAGTTCCCTGAATATCTTCCTTCTTGAAAGCCTAATTGGTTTCAAAGGAGAGGTCTGATTAGTCCAGGAAGGATATTCCTTAAAACTGATCCAAACAAGAGAAATCTTTGATTAATTTAGTTAATAGAAATATCTCTTGAGCTCACCTTTGACCAGATTATAAGGAAGATCCTTAGACTTACTAGTTAAAGAAGGACCGAACGGTTTAAGAAAATAATTCACCAGGGTGAGCCAAAAGTTAAATGACGATTGTCCACTTAAGGAATCAAAACTGTTATCTGAACTTCGTGAGTAAGTTTTCTCTTATTGTTGTTATTCGTTCTCCATTTTCAAAGAGGACCAATGACATCACAAGGGCGATGATGTCTTGACTTTCCCATGAATTGGATTTAAGTGAGGCAGAGTTGCACAAGTGTCAGCCTCACTCTCTCCTCTGGAATCATTGAAGTCCAGTGGCAGGACAAAAGTTAAGACAACTGGTGATGGTCCAGGATGCAATGGGGAACCTTTCACTGGAGATTCTTTTTGTCATTTGTTGTTATTCTTGAACCTTATAAATTGTAGCTCAAAAATAGTTTTGGAAGAGAGATTTTCACAGGTAGGATAAATCTTTGTCCCTTTGGATTTTTATTCTCTCTGAGCTTTAGAGAAGCTTAGAATTAATTTCATTAATACATTTGTTTCTGAAAGATTTGCTCCTAAAACACAATGTACCAAATTTTTCTTTCATATTGCCTTCCAATATTTGAAGGACTGTCATGGGGAAGAGGGCTTAGACCTGTTCTGTTTGTCTCTAGAAGGGCAGAAGCATGGGTTGAAGCCTCAGATAGGCAGATTTAGGCTTGATGCAAGGAAAACAATTAGACCTACCCCAAAGTGGAATGGGGTACAGTTCCTCAGGGGAGTTCTTGAAGTAGAGGCTGGAGGACTATTTGTCAGCATATTATGGAAGGGATTTCTGTTCATGTACAGATTAGACTAAATTAGGGGTTCCCAATTTAGGGTACACAAATGCTTAGAAGATTCAAAAACCTTGTCAGGGAATATGAGGGAATATTTGGTAAGTAACTATATTATCCTGTTGAATATGGATTGAAGAGAGATGGCAATGAGTAGGGTGGGAGCATTACAGTGTATCTGAAAAATTTGATAGAGCCAGTTGAAGGAATAATTCCTACTGATCAAAAGCAAATGAATGATATTTGGATATGAAATCCTTTTCATAGCGAGCTAGAAAAAATCAGTAACAATGATTTAGTATAGGATGAGCTAAATGATATCCCCAATAACTAGAAACTTTGAATTGATTTCCAATCAATGAAGTTCCAAATTTATTGGTATACTCCTGGAGAAACACATGCTACTTTTTTCTAAACAATGATTGCAAGGCTTCATTTCCGTTCATAAAAGTTTATCTTTGTGAGTCAAAAGCCACAGTCTTATTCTCGATCAGATACAAAGTAAGAAACAACCTAGAGGTTCAGTGCAATATGTGGAAATCTCTCTTCAAAACTCCTTTTGTTGTTGTTCAGTCATTTCAAACGTGTCCGACTCTGTGTCACCCCGTTTGGGGCTTTTTTTGGCAAAGATGATGGAGCAGTTTGCCATTTTCTTCTCCAGCTCATTTTACAGATGAGGAAGTTGAGGCAAACAAGGTTAAGTGACTTGCCAAGAGTCACATAGCTAGTAAGTGTCTGAGGCCAGACTTGAACTCAGAAAGATGAGTCTTTCTGACTTCAGGCCCTGCACTCTAGCTACTGTAGTGCCTACCTGCTAAAACTCCCAAAACTATGCCAAAATAAAACTGTTGGTTGACAAGGCATAAAATCAAGTCTCAACTAATTTGACTGTGTACTTAATTAGCAATGTTATGATGCTAAAAATTTTATGTACTAAATAAAATTTTCTTTATAAAAAATTAATCATTTCTTAGGCAGATATGCATAGTAAACTCAGATTTATTTTCTTTCATAATGAATGGAGGGTACAAGGAAGGTTTATTGAAAGCCAAGTGATATGGAGACTGAAAAAAGTTTGGTGAACTCCTTGCCTAGGTGATGGGTCCTCTTCAACTCTAACGTTCTGTGGAAATAAAGGAAAAGGGGCATTTCAACCCTCCTATTAGACTGCCCAATTCTAGTAACATACATTGGCCCTGACCCATCCCAAGTGTGCCATCAGAGACACCCATCCCAAGAGTGCCATCAGAGACATGTCCTAAGGCACATGTAAGAGAAGAATCAGAGGATAAACAAGACCCTCGCTAAGGTAGGCTCACCTGAGTCAGGGCAACACTCACAGTGTTCACGTGCTGAGCTCCACTTTCTTTGTCTATAAAATGTAAATATTGAACTAGATGACCTCTAAGGTTCTTTCCAGATTTAACATTCTGTGAAGAAAGGGAAGAAGCATTTATTAAGCACCTACTACATGCCAGGCACTGTGCTAAGTGCTTTACAAATATTATCTCATTTGATACTAACAACAACCCTCAGAGGGAGGTACTATTAGGGTCACACCACTAGTAAGTATCTGAGACTACACTCAGGTTTTCCTAACTCCAGGCCCTGGAACTATTCACTGTACCACCTTGCTGCCTCTAACACTATGATTCAATGATGCTATTAGATTGTGAGCTCATTGAGGGCAGGGACAGTCTTTTGCCTCTTTTTGTATCCCCAGTATTTAGTACAGTACCTGGTACATAGTAGGTACTTAATAAATGTTTACCAATTGATTTATTGATCCTCAAAGCCTGGAACATTACCCAGAGTTGCAGATAGACCTAGTTAGAAATCACACACTTCTAATGTCATTACCTACTAATTAGAGCAGTTGTATTTTCAAGTCTCCTTGTTCTTATTAGCCATAGCCCCAGAAGGAGATCAAAGATTTTAAGATACTGAATTGAGTTCTGGTCAGGAGTTCAATATTTCAAAGCTTTGTCTTCAATTGGACTACTAAGCAAGGGAGACATTTAACTTATTTGAGCTTAAGTTTTCTTGACACAATGAGCCTGTAAACACCTACTTCATGGCATTCTTCTGGATTCCTGATTTCAAGGTATTTCTATTATGCATTTCAATCAGACTTTTAGGATAGTAAGTAGCAGGAAGGGAAAGAAAGCTCCAAATTCCACTCCATAGTTAATCAAATGCTAGGCAATAGGAACTAAGGACCTCCACCTAAGTGTAAAGTGCTATGAGATTTTGAATGACTTCTTGGGACCACTCACATCTCATCATGAAAGATGATACTGTACCACCTGGAGAAGATGGTTCTGTCCCAGTGTCTGAAAGAAGCCCACACTTTTGTCCTTTATCAACCACATACTGGGCCACTTTCCCATAGTGGGTTACTGCTTTCTTTGGTTTAATTGCTTATATTAAATAATAATGAATTTTCATGGCATTCTCTACACATAGACCCATGTGGCCACTCCAAAGGAAGCTGGAGGCACTAGGCAGCTTCCTTTGCCCTGATAGGAGCCTGAATCTCTTTATGCCCCACACAGAAGTAGCTGCCTACTGCCTAAAGTGAGGGCAGGAGGAAAGTAACTGACTTAATATGCATATAAATTCAAGTATTTACTGAGCCATAAGAGATTGTTATGAGACACATCTCTCATTCATAGTTTATAGGATAATAGATGAAAACTGTCAGATGAAATCAGGAGATAAGCACCATGAATACATTTTCTTCCTTTACCCTGGGGGAAGACAAAAAAAGCTTACTGTGGCTTTCTGTGTATAAATAAATAATAATAATGATAAATATAAATTGTTTTGTGAAAGCCCTTGTTATCTTTATTGCATTTTATGTTTCTTTGTGTTCCTACTATCCCTTCTGAGGTAATGCCTCCCCTTTATGTGAAGTAGCATTATATGTTCTTTAAACTATCTTCTCTGGCAGTTTGATGATATAAATCATAAGATGATAGGTAGAAAGATCACCTGTTCCAGCCCTCCTCCTACATTTGATAGGCAGAAGATCAGAAGTCAAAGAATTTAAGTGATTTACTGAATATCCTATTTCCAGGAGGGGTCAACCCCAGGTTTTAAAAGTTGGAGTCCAGTTCTTTTCTGCAAAACCCCCATGTGGAATGATAATAAAGGATTACACTAACATGCAGTTCTACTTGCTACCCAGAATCCCCCAGTAAAAAATGTATCTGCTTAGAGAAGGGTCTTAGGGAATGGTGCAGTAGATAGACCACTGGCCCTGGAGTAAGGAGGACCTGAGTTCCAACCCAGCCTCAGATATATACCAGTTTTGTGACTCTGGGCAAGTCACCTAACCTTGTTGGTCTCAGTTTTCTCATGTGTAAAATGAGCTGGAGAAGAAAATGGCAAACCACTCCAGTATCTTTGCCAAGAAAACCCCAAATGGGGTCATAAAGAATTGGACACAACTGAAAAATGCCTGAACAACAATAAAAAGTGGCATAGTAGATAGAGTAATGGGCCTGAAGTAAGGAAAACTTGTCTTTGTGAGTTCAAATCTGGCTTCAGACACTTACTAGCTGTGTGACTCAGGACAAGTCACCTAACCCTGTTGGCCTCAGTTTCTTCATCTGTAAAATGAGCTAGGGAAGGAAATGGCAAACCACTCCAATGTTTTTGCCAAGAAAACCCCAAATGGGGTCACAAAAAGTTGGATACAACTAAACATAAATGTTCTTTTAAACACCACGAATATCATGTGGTACAAGAAAATAATCTTCCAATCCTTATTTCTTCCTTTCTCCCATTTTAGGGCCTAGAGGGAGCAGAAAATTTCCAGATGGGATTTTAGAGTTGTGAGCTTAAGGCTAGAAAGGAGCTTAGAGATCTTCTAGTCCAATTTCATTTTACAGAAAAGGAAACTGAATCTCAGGGATATTAAGACCACACAGATAACGTGTCCTTAAAGTGGCCAAGGTATAATATGTGAACTGTTTTCAAAGGGGAAAATGCAAACTGTTAATAACCACTCTAAAAGTTGTTCAATCTATGTAATAATAATATAGATGCAAATAAAGCAACTTTAGAAGGCTACCTTCTGCTCATTAGATCCATCCAAAGGGACTAAAATAATCAAAATCAAATGCTGGTGGAGTCATGGGAAAACAAGTGTTCTCTTACATTGCACATAGGACTTTAGATTTTGTGTATGCCATTTGGACAGCAAACTAGCAATATAAAATTCATTAAAAAATTGTTCTTAACCTTTCACCCAGTGGTCCTGTTACTAGTACTATATCACCAAGATGCTATTTAAAGTGGAGGAATGATCTATTTGTGTAAAAATATTCATTAACAGTTTTGTTTGTAACAGTAAAAAAAAAAAAAAAACCTAGAAACAACCTTAGTGTCCAACAGCTAAGGAATGATGAAATAAATTGTGGTTTATCAATGTAAAAGAATACTTATGTGTCATTAAGATGACTAATATGAAGAATATAAAGAAATATAGAAAGAGGGAAAGTGATGCTCAGGAAGACCAAAATTCATACAATGGACGTTTTGACTATTATGACTATACAAGAAAAAAACCGGTAGCAACACTTTGTAAGTAAACAGATGGGAAAGAGCAGAAAGTGACACAGAGTCAATAAATTGTCACAATTAATCAAAATTTATTATGTTTTTAAAAATCAAAATGTGAATAATTCAGAGTCTGTGCTTTTATAGGGTTTGATCTCATATTTTGTTCATTAATTTGTGTATTTATACTTATTTTAAATTTATTCAGGAAACAAATAACAGTGGATAGAATTCTAGGCTTGCTATTTGGAAGACCTGGATTCACATTGTGCCATTTAGGTGACTCTAGGCAAGTCATTCAGTCATTTTTTCAGTCATGCCCGACTCTTTGTGACCCCATTTGGGGTTTTCTTGGCAGAGATACTGGAGTGGTTTGCCATTTCCTTCTACAGCTCATTTTACAGATGAGGAAACTGAAGCAAACAGGGTTAAGTGACTTGCCCAGGGTTACATAGTAGGTGTCTGAAGTTGTGTTTGAACTCAGGTCCCCCTTACTCTAGACCCCATGCTCTATCCATTTCACCAACTAGCTGCCCTTATTCAAATCAATTCCATTTATTCAGCAAGATCCTAGATACAGAGCTGATAGAGATAGCTCAGCCTCCCTATATCACATCACAGGCAGGGATTAAATTTAGAGGCAGAAAGTTAGTTAGTTAGTTTGTTTGTTTGTTGGTCAGTTAGCATCTCCAAGTAATCATTGAAACCTTCCTCTCTGCCATAGAAAGGCAGGTTTAGAGCTAGGAAGCACCTTAATGATCATCAGGTATAACCTCTTCATTTTACAAATGAAGGACACCGAAGCCTGGAAAAGGGAAATGATTTGTTCCAAATTGCCCAGGAAATCAGTAGCAGAGCTAGGATTCTAATCCACTTACTCCCACTTTTTCCTCCTCCCTTTCCCCTGTGCCTAAATAAATCTGTGTTATAGAGGGGCTGCAGGAGAGAATAAAACCACCTCAGGCCAGAAGGGGACACAAAAAATGCAGAGCCCTCTTACAGCTTTGATATTTGTAACCATCCTATTTCCTATCCTTGAGCATCTTATCTCCTTGAACATTCCTGTCAGAGGCGCCCAAGACCTTGATGGACTCTTTGGTGACCAGATGGGCTCATATACAACCATCCCCTTTAACGAACACACAGCCATTCAAGTCGATTAAAATCAGTTTATTTTTGTCTCTGTAACCCACAGTATCAAGCACAGTGTCTGGCACATAGTAAGCATCTAATAAATGTTTATCGAATGAGTGAATAAATTTATGAATGAATGAATGACATTCCTGGAGGTAGCACAGAAGATAGTGTTCTTCCTGGAGTCAAGAAGACTCATCTACCTGAGTTCAAATGTGGCCTCAGACACTTACTAGCTGTGTGGCCTGGGCAAGTCACTTAGCCCTGTTTGCCTCAGTTTCCTCATCTGTAAAATGAACCAGAGAAAGAAATGGCAAATCATTCCAGTCTTTGCAAAGAAAACCCCAATTGGGGTCACCAAGAGTCAGACACAACTGAAATGACTCCATGACAACTGAAGTATGTGCTTGGAGAATCAGGTTAAAGACATCCACTATAACAGTGAGGCACCATTACATTTATAGTTAACCCTTGCACAGCATGGAGGAGAAAGGGTCAAAGAAGGCCAAGGTCTTGTGATTCATCTAGAAACTCCATGTTTTAGTCAGTTCATCTTCTAGGGCACCTAGTGTCCCTGGGAATCTGGACCATTATATTTGAGGATAGATATCTATGAGGACCCTGGGAAGGCAAAGGGGCAAGAAAAGGGCAGAAGAGCAGGAAGTGTCTTCTTCCCAAACATCAGTCAGCTGGAGCTTGGTGAGAAATCAAATAATAATGGTAGAAAGTTGAGAAAGTCAGCTCTCTCCAGGAGTGGGCTTTGGGGCTAAATAAACCTGTGCCTTTAAGTGGCTAAAGCAGGGAAGCTTCTAGAACTTGTTAGAAGTGGGACAGATTCCAGCCAAATCAAAGCTAGGACAGCAGAGCCTGCTGTATGAATGTGTTTTGGTTTTTTTTTTTTTCCCCTTTCTAGCCCTCGCAGGTGAAACTGCTTGGCCTCCTCAAGCAATATTTCAAAACACAGAGAGAGAAGCCAACTCTCTCCTGTGGATGGGGTTTTTGTCTTTTAAACCTTTTCATCAAAAGCCAGCTATTGTTCTCAGTTAAGTGACCTGATGCTCCTTAATTCTCTCCATCTGGTTTCCAATCAGCATCCGCAGTGACAGGAAGAGGAATAGATTATGAGCTGGTGGGTCATCCAAAGTGTACGCAGAGAGATAGCGGAGGAGGTCGCACACAGCATTTCCAGGAGACGAGCTAGCTTCCAAGCCAGGAATAGCTAGATTCAAGTCCCAACTCTGACACATTGTGACTGGGCAAAGCTGGGCAAGTCACTTTGGTCCTCAGTGCCCTTACCAAGTCTGTGAGCTACAAAGCGCCGAGCTACATTGGCAGAGAAAACTCCCTGGACCTATCAAATGGCAGATCTGTTTTGGGTTTTTTTTTTTTTAAGTTACTTCCTAAACTTTTTAATTGCTTGGATTTTAGTTTGTCCTCGCTGTTGGGTATCAGAGGTATGGCTTTAGCACCAGAACTTTCTTACTTCAGGTTCAATGTTAGGATGAAATAAAGTGCTCACAAGTCATTAAAGAGTGAACAAAAAAAGAGGTTTACTTTGCCCTAACACAGCAAGGATAGAGTGGCACTTAGTTTTCCCTCATCTCTATATGGAAATATCTGGTCATCAGGGCAGGGTTGGTTGGTTGGTTGGTTATTGTCCTTTGTTCTTGAAGAGGACCAAAGTGACATCACTATATTGGGGTCAAGGCACAGTGTGTCCATCAGACCAATCCAAGATTGGAAGGCTCAACCACAGGTCAGGCACAAATAGTCCATATAAATATTTGAAATGGAGATGGGGGGGCGGAGCCAAGATGGCAGAGGGAAAGCAGTAACTGTCTTGAGCTCTCTCCCAAAGCCCTCCAAATATCTATAAAAAATGGCTCTAAACAAATTCTAAAGCAGCAGAACTCACAAAAAGACAGAGTGAAACAAATTTCCAGCCAAAGACAGCCTGAATGTTTGATCAGAGAGGTACATCGCGCCGGGCGGGGAGAGGAGAGCAGGTTGGCATGGGCGCACAGGTCACAGCAACCCTGGAGCAGGCCTCAGAGGACTGAATCTTGGGCAGCTGTGGTGGTTTCCATACTTCTCAACCTCTGAATGCCAAAGACAACTTAGAAGGCCAGTGGGAAAAGTCTGTGACCGCGGTGAGAGAGGAGCTAGGTCTCAGCCACAAGTCTTGAGCGCAGCCCAGGAACCCGGCTTTTTCCTGAGCTTCCTGCCCACAGTCTGAGGGAGAATCGAGTGGCTGATCAGAGAGTGATTTCAGGGATCTCTTTGTCAGTGCTGAGTCAGGAACCAGTTCTGAGGGACGGTCCTGTGACAAGGAAGAACGCTGGTGCTATGAAGTTTGTTGTGGTGGTAGAGAGAAAACACCTTGCCCCTTATCATTCCACCTTGGAAGAACTGAAAACTTACAGGTCCCTAGAAGTACCTCTGAAAACAGCTGTACAAACCCCCAAAGCTTGGGACAGTACACTCTTCACATTAGAAGTAGACTTTTACCTTAACAAAGAGTTTAAAACTCAAGTAATTGGCCGGGATCATGAGTAAGCAGTGCAAAAAGAGTCAGACTATATTATCTTACTTTGGTGACAAAGAAGATCAAAACATACAACCAGAAGAAGACAACAAAGCCAAAGCTCCTACATCCAAAGCCTCCAAGAAAAATATGAATCAGTCCCAGGCCTTGGAAGAGCTCAAAAGGGACTTTGAGAAGCAAGTAAGAGAAGTAGAGGAAAAACTGAGAGTGATGTAAGAAAATCATGAAAAACAGGTCAACAGCTTGCTAAAGGAGACCCAAAAAAATACTGAAGAAAATAACACCTTAAAAAAATAGCCCAACCCAAATGGCAAAAGAGGTCCAAAAAGTCAATGAGGAGAAGAATGACCTAAAAAGCAAAATTGGCCAAATGGAAAAGGAAGTCTAAAAGATTACTGAAGAAAATACTTCCTTAAAAATTAGAATAGAGCAATTGGAAGCTAGTGATTTTATGAGAAATCAAGACACTGTAAAACAAATCCGAAAGAATTAAAAATTAGAAAACAATGTGAAATATCTCATTGGAAAAACAACTGACCTGGAAAATAGATCCAGAAGAGAGAATTTAAAAATTATTGGACTATCTGAAAGCCATGATCAAAAAAAGAGCCTAGACATCATCTTTCAAGAAATTATCAAGGAAAACTGTCCTGATATTTTAGAACCAGAGGGCAAAATAGAAATTGAAAGAATCTACCGATCTCCTGAAAGAGATCCTCAAAGGAAAACTCCTGGGAATATTGTAGCCAAATTCCAGAGTTCCCAGGTCAAGGAAAAAATATTACAAGCAGCCAGAAAGAAACCATTCAAGTATTGTGGAAACACAATCAGGATAATACAAGATTTAGCTGCTTCTACATTAAGGGACCACAGGGCATGGAATATAATATTCTGGAGAGCAAAGCAGATAGGATTACAACCAAGAATCACCTACCCAGCAAAACTGAGTATAATTCTTCAGGGGGAAAAATGGTAATTCAGTGAAATAGAGGACTTTCAAGCATTCTTGATGAAAAGACCAGAGTTGAATAGAAAATTTGATTTTCAAATACAAGACTCGAGTGGAACATGAAGAGGTAAACAGGAAAGAGAAAATCATAAGAGACTTATTAAGGTTGAACTGTTTACATTCCTGCATGGAAAGATGATATTTGTAACTCATGAGACCTTTGTCAGTATTAGGGTAGTTGGAAGGGAAAAAACTATATGTACGTATATATAGATATAGATAGATTGAGGGCACAGGGTGAGTTGAAAATGAAGGGGTCATATCTGGAGAATAAAGTTAAGGGGTGAGAGAGGAATATACTAGGAGAAAGAGAAAGGGAGAGATAGAAAGGGGTAAATTATCCTACAAAAAAAACCAGAAAATAAAAGGCTCTTACAGTGGAGGGGAAATGGGGGAAGGTAAGAGGGAATGAGTGAATCTTATTCTCATAGGATATGACTTAAGGAGCGAATAACATACACACTCAATGGGGTGTGGAAATCTGTCTTACCCTACAGGAAAATAGGGGGGAAGGGGACAAGAGAGTAGGGGAATGATAGAGAGGAGGGCAGATTGGTAAAGGGAGTAATCAGAAGCAAATACTTGTGAGGAGGGTCAGGGTCAAAAGAAAGAATAGAATAAATAGGGTAGGCAGGATAGGATTAAGGGACGTAGAGTTAGTTTTTCACAGCAAAAAAAAAAAAAATGGAGATGTCATCAGAGCAGGGTATGATAGAGGACACGCTAGTCTTCAGAAATCCACTAAGTCTAAAGGGCCCAGCTGCCCATGGATGGGACTTTTTTAAATGCCTTTAAGTGACCAGGAAGCTGTCTCAGTGAAGTCAAGACCAATCAGGAGCCAGGAACAGCTTTATAAAATTAATCCCTAAGGACAAGGAGAAGAAGAGTGGCTTGGGCCTATCCATATAGTGGGTGGAAGTAAAGAAGTTGCCAAGGAAGACATGATCAATTATAGTACTATCAATACTGGTAACAGCACTATGAATCTATAAATTACTATACTATAGTATACTATACTATGCTATACCATACCATACCATACCATACCATACCATACCATACTATACTATACTATACTATACTGTACTATACTATATATACGATACCATACCATACCATACCATACTATACTATACTACACTATAAATTACTATGAATCTATAAATAATCTCCAGGCCATTCATAGGATCATATAATTTAGATATAGAAGGGATAATAAAGATAATCTAATCTATTTTTGTCTGCAATAATAATCTAACCTTATTTTTCAGATGAGTACAGTGAGGCCCAGAGAGGTAATTGCCTAAGATCACACAGGTAGTAAAGAAGCAAATCAGAATTTGAGCCCAGATCATCCTCTGATATAGGATCCAACACTTGTTATTAAGCCTTGGTTGCCTCATTTACCCATAGATAATTTTTTTAAAGAACACAATAACTTTAGTAATTGTTATGAGCACAATGATTAAATCTGGGTCCAGATCTATGCTGGAGACATGGGGATTACATATCAAGTTTATTTCATGCTCCCTTGGCCTGTAGCTAATTAGTGAGATCTCCATTTCTCAGCAACCTGTCTGGACAGTTGGAACAGAGCTCTGTTGTTGAGGATTTGGGTTGTTTTTGGAAAAGAGTGTGCTAAGTAAGGCACCAAAAAGCTAACTTTTTGCAGACCCACATTTGGCTCTGTCCATATTCTGTATATACAGGCCCCAAACTGGGCCAAGCTTTCCAAGCATTTCCTTGAAAGGGCCAAGTGGGTAGTCGTTACAGGAAATGCTTTCCAGAACCATGAGGACTGCACTCATTAGCTAGACTAAAAGAAGACTAGTAGAAGGAAAAAAAATCTATGCTTATATTATAAGATCCACATTGAGATTACTGGTCATTAAGAAAAAGGCCCCAGGCAGAAGAAGGCTCCTGCTTCTTCCCCTCCCCACCCCAACCTCCCCATAGTTTGGCTGGCTTCATTTTTCTTACAGTTAGCATCTTTACCACATCCCATTAAAGCAGTACACAGTCATGTTGCATCGCACTATGTGATAAATTAACCACATCCACTGGCACAGACATGGTTAATTTATCACACAGTGAGATGCATGCAGTACACACCAAGCCAAAAGATGAATTGTACACTTCACCAAGGCAAATTGTGATTTTTCCCCCCAAGGAGGTAGAAAGAACACTGGATTCGGGAGGGAAGAGAAATACGTATGACCTTGGGCAGATCACTTTTCCTCTCTTGGCTTCAGTTTCCTCACCTATTAAAAGAGAAGTTGAGACTAGATGACCTTGAAGAAGGTCTCTTTCAGTTCTAACATGTTGCGGTTTTTCTAACTACATTTTTTAAAAACTGCATATTAAGTAACATGGTAGTAGCATAACTACCTTGCTTGGCTATGTACCCTTCTGAACCACGTGCTAGTTGTATGACGTTGGGTAAGTCTGAATACCTCGGTTTCCTTAACTGTAAATAGAGATAAGAAGAGCATCCACCTTACAGAGTTGTTGTGAGGATAACATGAGATAAAATTTGTCAAGTGCTTAGCACAGCACCTGGCACATAGTAGGCGCTTAATAAAATACTTATTCCTTTCCTTTCTCCTTATTTTCTCTCTTTCTGAGGCTGTGCTGATAATTGGTGAGCAAAAGTATAATGTGATACGTATTTTGAGGTCCTCAGAGGTGCACCCACTGTATTCTTATTGCCTAAAAGGGTTAAAATATACCGACATTGAAAGGCATTCAAACAAAGGACTACTAGACCACTCAACGTACTACATATGCCAACTCCATAAAGAGCTGAAGTGGCGGGGGAATGGAGAAGAATGATCCTTGTAAAGTAAATTCATCCTTATTTGGTTCTCCTCTATTAGTACAGAATCCCCCAGATTAAAAAAGAAAAAAGAAATCCATTCCCTCCATGAAATTCTTAGTCAACCATAATCCTAACACCTGCTGCCAGTATTTTTGGGTTTTAGTACAGACCTGTAGGGCAACTAGGTGGTACAGTGGATAGAGTGCTGGCCCTGGAGTCAGAAGAGCCAGAGTTCAAATCTGACTTCAGACACTTACTAGATGTGTGACACTGGGCAAGTCACTCAATCCTGTTTGCCTCAGTTTGCTCATTTGTAAAATGAGCTGGAGAAGGAAATGGCAAACCACTTTAGTATCTTTGTCAAGAAAACCCCAAATGGAGTCACAAAGAGTCAAATGGGATTAGTCAGAAAACAAACAATCCAGACTTGCAATTTCATTAATATAGGGAACTCCCAGAAGAAAATGTACTCTCTGCAATTTAAGGTGGTAGAGAAGTGCCTAGGGTACTGAGAAACTAAGCCAATAAGTCAATAAATATACGTTAAGCTCCTACTGGGTAGCTGAGTAGCTAGGTAGCAATGGATAGAGCAATGGGATTAGAAACAGTAGGAGTCATTTTATGAGTTCAAATCCAGCCTCAGACACCTATTAGTTATGTGATCCTGGGCAAGTCACTTGACCCAGTTTGCCTCAGTTTCCTCATCTATAAAATGAGCTGGAGAAGGAAATGGCAAACCACTTGCCAAGAGAACCCCAAATGGCATCACAAAGTCAGACACTACTGAACAACAACAAAAGCTCCTATGTGCCAGGTACTATGCTAAGCTGAGGGTACAAAGAAAAGCAAAAGACAGTTGCTGCTCTCAAGGAGCTTCCAGTCTAATGGAGGACAACATGAAAACAACTAGGTAGAAACAAGTTACACACAGGCTAAATTGGAAATAATCACTAAAGGGAAGACGCTTAGCATTAAGGGGTATCAGAAAGGGATTTTTACAGAAAATAGAATTTTAGCTGGGAGATGGAGGAGAACAGGGACACACAGCTAAGTGTCTATCAGAATCTCAGCCTTTCTGACTCCCAGATAAACTCTCAATTCTCTATTTACTGCAATCTCTGGATTGCAGAGAGATACTATGAAACATCTCTCTCGATATCACTAATAGCAGAAACAATTCCCATCTGTCTGGGATGCGTCACTTGAGGGCTGGCCTAGAATTATTACAGCTGGAAATGACCTTATATTTCATCTACTTCTAACTCCTCTTTCCTATTTTATTAAATCTTTAATATAAATTTTCTTTCTATTATGAATGTAACAAACATGAACATTTCAATATACAAAGAACAGAGAATAGAATTATATATGAACTGTGAACTTTTGTTAGGAAAAGGGGTTTTTTTAGTGTGTATTAAAGACAGTAAGAAAATGCCCTGCTTGTCTGTGATCTCTTCTGAATTTCTTTTTGCTGTCTTTTGTGTATTTTTAAATATTTTATTGCTGTTCCTTTCATTCTTTTTTCTGTATCACTATTGCTATTCCCAATAGAAGTCTCCCTTGTAGCTAAAGGAAAACAAATCAACACATTAGCTGTATCTGAAAATGTCAATCTTATTCTGCACCTCTAATTCATCACCTCTTTGCCAAGAATTAGGAAGGAAGCTTCAGTGTCAATCTTCTGCAATTGTGACAGGTCACCACATTGATCAGAGTTCTAAAGTTTTTCATAGTTGTTTGCCTTTACGTTGAGGACCTGGTGTAAATTATTTTCCTGGTTCTGCTCACTTCACTATGCATCAGTTCATACAAGTCTTAATAGGTTTCTCTGAATTAATCGTATTTGTCAGTTCTCATGGTGCAATAATATTCCATCTCATTCACATATCATAATTTGTTTAATCATTCCCCAATTTGCAAGCACCTCTCCTGATTCCAGGTCTTTACTCCAATAAAAAGTGCCACCACAAATATTTTTTATACGTAAGGATCCTTTCTCTCTGTCTTTTATCTCTTTGGCAACCTCCTCATTTCATAGATAAAGAACCTTCAAACTACCAGAAAATTATTTTATAGAGCTAGAAAAAATAATTTAAAAACTCATCTGGAAAAACATAAGGTCAGGAAAATCAAGAGGATTAATTAAAAAAATGCAAAGGAAGGTGACCTGGACATACCAGATCTAAAACTATATTATGAAATGGCAATCATCAAAACTATTTAGTACTGGCTAAGAAATAGAGTGGTAGATCAGTGGAACACAAGCACAGTAGTAAATGACTATAGTAACTTAATATTTGATAAACCCAAAAACACCAGCTTCTGGGATAAGAACTCACTATTTGAGAAAAATTGCTATGAAAACTGGAAAACAGTATGGCAAAAATTAGGCACAGACCAACATCTCACACAATATATCAAGATAAGGTCAAAATAGGCACCCGATTTAGAGATAAAGGGTGATACCATAAGCAAATTAGAAGATGAGGAACTAGTTTATCTGTCAGATCTATGGAGACGGAAGAATTTATGACCAAACAAGAGATAGGGAACATTATGAAATGCAAAATAGATAATTTTGATTACATTAAATTAAAAAGGTTTTGCACAAACAAAACCAACACAACCAAGATCAGAAGGAAAGCAGAAAGCTGAGAAACAATTTTTACAGACAGTGTTTCTGATAAAGGCTTTATTTCTAAACTATGTAGAGAACTGAGTCAAATCTATAAGAATACAAGTTGTTCCCCAATTGGTAAATGGTCAAAGGATATGAACAGGCAATTTTCAGATGAAGAAATTAAATTATAGTCAGATGAAAAAATGCTCTAGGGGCAGGTAGGTGGCACAGTGCATAGAGCTCCAGCCTTGCACTCAGGAGGACCTGAGTTTAAATCTGGCCTCAGACACTTGACACTTAACTAGCTGTGTGACCCTGGGCAAGTCACTTAACCCCGATTGCCTCACCAAAAAAAAAAGCAAAAAAAAAAATTCTCTAAATCACTGATTAGAGAAATGCAAGTTAAAACAATTCTGAGGTACAATCTCACACCTATCAGATCAGCTAATATGACAGAAAATGAAAATTAGAAATGTTGGACAAGATATGGGAAAATTTGGACACTTATGCATTGCTAGTGGAGTTGTGAACTGATCTAACCATTCTGGAGAGCAATTTGGAATTACGTCCAAAGAGCTGTAAAATTGTGCATACACTTTGATCCAGCAATACCGCTAGTAGGTCTGTATCCATAAAAAAGGAGGGAAGGACCTACACGTATAAAAATATTTATAGCAACTTTTTTTGTGGTCGCAAAGAATTAGAAATTGAGACAATGCCCATCAAATGGGGAGTGGCTGAACAAGTTGTGGTATATGATTGTAATGGAATACTATTGTGCCATAAGAAATGATGAACAGGTAGATTTCAGAAAAACCTGGAAAGACTCACATGAACTGATGCTGAGTGAAGTGAGCAGAGCCATGAGAATATTGTACATGGTAACAGCAACATTGTGCAATGATCAATTATGATAGACTTAGATCTTCTCAACAATACAATGATCCAAGATAATTGCAAAAGAATCATGATGGAAAATTCTATCCACATACAGGAAAAGAACTATGGAATCTGAATACAGATTGAAGCATACTATTTTCACTTTTATTGTTTTTGTTCTCTTTTTCTCATGTTTTTTTTTCCTTTTGTTCTCATTCTTCTTTCACAATATGACTAATGTGGAAATATGTTTAACATGATTGCACATGTATAACCTATATCAGATTGCTTGCTGTCTTGGGAAGCAGGGAGACGAGTGAGGGAGAAGGAAAAATTGGAACTCAAAATCTTATAAAAAATGAATGCCGAAAACTATTTTTACATATCACTGGAAAAAAACAAAATGCTATTCATAGATGGAGAAACTGAGATACAGAGAGGGGAAGTGATTTGTTTATGGTTGTAGAGGCTGTAAGTAGCAGAGTCAAAACCCAAATCAAGGTCATCTGATGACAAATTCAGTTCTCTTCCCACTATGCTATTCTCCTTCTCAACTGGATTAACCAACCAATCAAGTGAGCATCCATCAAGGACTGACTATGTACCATCACTGTGCTAGATGTCGGGGATATAAACACACACACACACACACACGCATGCATGCATGCACACGTCCTTGCCCTCAAGAAGGATATATAAGTTCTGATGGTAGAAATAAATAGAAATACACACATATACATACATATATAAATATGTCTATATAAGTAGTATGTATATATAATATGTATTATACATGAGCAGTTGGAAGGATCAAGAAAGGCTTCAAGTAGGAGGTAGCACTTGCAATGATCTTTGAAGCTAAGGATGCTAAGAGTTGGAGATAAGGAAGGAATATATTCTGGGCATCCATGATAGCCTGTAAAAAGGCACAGAGATAGGAAGTTGGATATTGTTCTTGAGGAGCAACAAATAGACCAGTTTGGCTCAACTCTAAAGTATGTGAAGGGGCATAAATTATTACAATAATTTATATAATAATAATTTATAATTTACTACTAATAATTTGCTTATAATTATATATAATTTAATAGTAATTTATAATAAGAATTTATACAGTAATAATTACATATTGTCTTGATAGAGTTAGATTGTGGAAGAGCATTAAATATCAAGTAGAAGAGTTTATATTTTATTCTAGACAATAGGGATCAACTGGAGGTTTTTGAGCAGGGGAGTGACTTGGCGAGACGCATGCTTTAGAACTATCACTTCAGCAGCTGCCTAGACGATGAATTGGAGAGGCTGCCAAAATTCAACAAACATTTATTTAAAGCCTACCATTCTGTTCCAACTGCTATGCTAGATATTAAGAATACAAAGACAGAAAAAAAAATGAAAACATCTTTGCCCTCAAGGAGCTTATCTTCTTAAATTAATATGATTTCTCCACCTCATCTCAAAAATGATGACTAATGGTGTAGATACACAGAAGACACCTAAGAGCTATTCGTTGAGTAGAACCAAATCTGCTCATGCCTCCTAGCCTCTGTCCAATACCCTTCTTTATATTTTTCCTTATCTATTTATCTCTGGTCCTAATTGCCTAATAAAATATATTAATATCCAGGAGTTGGCAAGGATCTAATGAAGCTTCAAAGCCAGCCCTTCAGACTCAACATTAATGTATCACTCATCCAGCATTAACTTAGTATCATCTGTGGAGCAGCCCACAGACACAATTCAGATCAACTTTCCTGGGGTGGGGTGGAGTAGGAGAGAAGAAGCTATCTGGTTCCCAAAAAATGTTCACAGGGTTGTAAAGTGTAGAGTTGAGTGTCCAGAAGAGAGAAAGGGTTGATCCAAACAATGCCCTCCTTAGTATTCTGCCCTGATTTTCTTGTCAGATTGATGTGCCATGCCATGATGCATTGTAGACAGATTGGAAGGGGAGAAGGGAAGGGGGGAGAAAACTTTTCTTTGACCCAAAAGAAAAGAGCCAACAAGGAAAACATGTGGAAAGGCAAATCCCCATATTAGTTGCTGGATTCTTTTAGCCATGCACAAAGGTTTCCAAGGAGGAGATGAGTGTGGATTAGGCAATCAGGATTTTCAAGAATAATAGTTGGGGCAGCTAGGTGGCATAGTGGATAGAGCACTGGCACTGGATTCAGGAGGACCTGAGTTCAAATCCAGCCTCAGACACATAACACTTACTAGCTGGGCAAGTCACTTAACTCCATTTTCTAGCCGAAAAAGAAAAAAAGAATAGTGAAATCCTCATCTTGGAGAAGGTTGGGGAATATTTTCATTGTTCAACCCCATTAGTCTATGGACCTCATTACCAGATCTGGATCTTATCTCAGTACTGTGCAATTTGTTCTGTAATTTCCCACTCACTGAATTTGGAGCCTATTATAACAATCCTTTTCTCTGCCAAACTCTACATTTATTCCTGAAGTGACCATTGAATTTTCAAAGTGCCTACTGTGTGTAGGGTTTTGTTTTTTCAGTTTTTGTTCATTAGTTTTAAGAATCTCTCTCAAAGTGAAAGTGATTCCAATTCTAGAGAATTTGGACCTTTAGTCCCAGTAATCTGCACAGAGGAAGACCTAGAATAAAACTCTCCTACTAACCACTCCTTTTTCAAAAGTCCAGTCGCTGCTCCCAAACTCACAAAATAAATCATCATCTTTAAAAAGCATGAAATGAAATGTACATTTTTGCCCCAATCATATTCATTTTTCTCATGGCAATTAACTCGGCTGAGATGCCACACTGCTTTTGTGTCCATGTGCTGCCTGGTAGAAAAGCTAGAGAAAGCAAGGTTAGACCATTTAAGTTCCGGTGATCTGAGGATCATTATCCCAACTCCCACTTCCATTCCCAATGACAAGTTGAGTCCTCAGAGCTTGGTTACATCTTCCCCTCAAATTTCTAGCTCAAGGCCCAACCAATTAGGTAGTCTTAAATAGCTTTTAGAAAAGGATATTTACTAAAGTGGTACTCTAAGGACAATGAGAAGCTAAATGGTGCAGTGGATAGAGTGCCAGGCCTAGAGTCAGGAAGACTCATCTTCCTGAGTTCAAATCTGGCCTAAGATGCTTACTAGCTGTGTGACCCTGGGTAAGTCATTTAACCCTGTTTGTCTCAGTTTCCCCATCTGTAAAATAAGCTAGAGAAGGAAATGGCAAACCACTCTAGTATCTTTGCCAAGAAAACCCCATATGGGGTAATGAAGAGACAGATACAGCTGAAACAACTTAACTCTAAGAACAGTTGGTATAAAACATTCTCCCAGAGTCACTGTCCCACAAGTATTTACAAAGATCAGGAGTATAATGAAAAGAGGATTTGTAATCAGAGGATCTGAGTTCAAAACCCAGCTCTCTGCTTACTACCTATATGACCTGGGTACATTACTTTATCTTCAGTTCCCTCCTGTAAAATGAGAGGGTTAAACCTCTAAGGTCAATTCCAACTCAAACTATGATTCTCTACTCCTATTTCACATAAAGCAGAATCTACACGCTCACTGTGGCATGGTCATTTCTGAGAATGAACAAACTCAAAGAACCATATTGTTTCTCTTTATCCAAGAAGACCTTTCCTCCAAGTCTCCTAAATTTAAAAAGAAATCTTGTTGAACTATTTTGTTTCAAATATCTAGATTTTCTTCTTCTGCCCTCCCAATTCCCAAAGAAGGCTGGGAGGAGGGAGGGGAAAAAAAGAGAAAGTTATTTCTCTCGGCAACAGTTAAATAGACACCACCACTCCCTGGTTGGTACCAGAAGTCCCCTTGCAAAATATAACTATTTTTAAAATAAAATAATATGCCTAAAGTCATCAATATGGTCTTGCCCAGTTAAGAATGTCCAACAGCTTCATGGAAATGGATTTCAGGCTTTATATCAGGTGATTCCTATCCCTGGATAACATATTGTTTGTCCTAAAAGAGTAGCCTAGAAGTCCTTGTCAAGTAGAAAATGAATTCTTTATCTCATCTTTTCATTGGCACTGAAGCACTTTCCCCAACTGCCAGTCCTCAATTTATTGGGGGATGTCTACAAATCCCACTTCCTGCTCTCCCTTCTTCCTCCCCTAAAAGTAGTAATGTTATTACCCATGACAGCATCACCTACCCTCAGGAAATCTTGTCCTAAGGCTAATCCTAATCTGGAGTAGGTCTGCTTGCTGAGAAGCGAAAGTCCAAACATTTCAGGCTTGGGGAATCAGAGCTGGAGATGAAAGAGGTCTTGAATTGTCTTTTTTCTATACTGGCCAAATCTTAGCTTCCATCATGGACGAGGACCCAAAGCCCAGCCATGGAATGTGCAGCCACAGACCTGGGCAGGGCAGTGACTAATGAGTTTGTGTATTCCTTTGGATAGGAAAGATGTCATTCACAAAACAGCCTACTCTGAAAGGCACCTGTTCAAAAAGGTCCATAAGCATCAGGACCCAAAAAGATGTCTCCTGCTTCCCTCTTCTGAACCTCAAGGTTCTGTCTGAATCTCAGTTGCTGACAAATTGCTGGCTCATGTTTGCGGAAATATAAACAGATCCTGGTTGGAGCTGAAACAGAGATGGATGAAAAGCACTTCAAAGCTGACTGGCCCCTGGGCAGACTGTTCAAACTTACTACATGTGCAGTCCCAGCACACGTGAGGTTTTCAATAAAGATGGCAACTGAGATTTATAAAAAATGCTGTAAGTGGCCTTATCAATGGGGCGGGGGATGGAAGGTAGAGAGAGAATTTGGAACTCAAAAATTTTAACAATGAATGTTTTATTTTTTTTAAAAAAATTGTACATGTAATTGGGAAATATTTGACAAAATAAATAAAAATATATTTTTAAAAAATAAATGCTGGCAGTGGTATTGTGAAGCAAGGGTGTACTTTTTTTTCCTTCTCTCTTTTTTTTGAGGAAGATTTGAAAGAGAAAAGTGATGATGAAAAAGGGGGGGGGGCAAATACCCTTCCCAAATACCAGCTTATCTCCTGACCTCAGAATTGTCAGTGATCTCTGGTGATCTCGTTGGCCTTTTGGCCCCATTAGAAAATGTCACAAGTGTTTAAATGAAAATCCAAGACATGACTGCCAAAGAATCAATTATTCAGCACTGGACACATGCCAGCAAACTTAGCATCACTGAAGACTGCTTTGGGTCCGGGAGGACTGCTGATTCTGGAGAGAGTTAATTATCACCTCATTGATACAGGGGTAATTTTTTAAGCATGCAGGTTGGCTTCTGTGACTCATTAATTAAAATTTAGAGTAATTTTCTAGGCACACTGGTGACTTCTATATCAGGTTGCATGTACCAGCAAGATGTATTCTCTGTACCATCTATTATTGGGAACAGTTTTTATTTCTCTCTCTTCTCTCCTCACTTTCCTCACTGAAGACAAGAAAAATATTCATACCTCAAGCTATCCCTTGATGAGTCCACAGGCATTGAATCAAGATTCTATGGAAAAGTATTAAACAAGCATCCCACTTCTGCATTTTACACTTGCCACCAACAGAAATATTCTGTCCTCTTTGCACAACTCTTATGTCACTTTCACAATTTCATTCCAGAAAGCCTCAACCTAATGATAGTTCATAATTAAATTAAAAGACACACACACACACACACACACATACACACACACACATACTGCTACCCCAAAGTCCAAAAGCAATAAAAAAGAAACATGACCCAGAGCTAAACTAGAAGTGATTAACCTTCCACAGACCTAAGAGCCACTGTTTCAAATGGAGTTAGTGCCCATAGACACTTTTGTATGTGCATTACTGTGCAAACCATAAACATAGCATGGCCCTAGGAAGTAAAGGAGATGGTATCAAAGCCCAAGGGAGCAGACAAAAAAACATTTGACTGTAGCCTCCTTCTCAGAAAGGTCTCTCAGTGGCTGAGTCTTTGAACCCCCAAGTCAGTGGGACACATCAAAATTGAATTCCCTAGTATATATCTTGAGGATCATAGGGGCTTAGAAGTGTACACATGGACGGGGTGGGGGTGGGACGGATGCACAGTACTGTAAAACTTGAAAAAGATTTCCAAAGAACATCTGTATTTAACTGCTCAGATTAAATATGGGAACAGTGGACTACCTCTTCTCCTCTTCCAAAAGGAAAAACTTTCAGTTATTCATGCTTTTTCTGAAGTTATTCTTGAAAAGAAGGGGTTGTGTGTGTATGTGTGTGTACGTGCATGCACGTGTGCACACATGTTGGGGGGAGTGGTGCATGAGAGAATCAGGTATTTTAAATCCAATACTTGTATCTGAAAAACAGACTGATGAGGTAAGACTTAACCAAGAAATGCCATTACTAAAATAGTTCTCAGATCAACTCAACCCTAACATCTAAGGCCATTTTTAGAAAGTGAAAAATACATAGATCTTTTATTATTGCCTGATGGGTTTCTGTCTCAGTCCTAGAGAAGGCTGGGACCCAGAAGTGAAACTGACTCTTGTGTTTTCATCCTCTTCATGCCCACCAAACTCAAAGTCAATTAAATGGCAAGAAAATAATGCTGACCTCTTTTGTCAAGAGGTCTTTGGGTATTTCTTTCTGTACCTCTCTTTCTTTCTTTCACCCAGCAGAGAGAACACTGTTACATACCAAGCATTTATGAACTTTGTGTGTGTGTGTGTCTGTGTAAACTTCCTAACCCAATCAGACCAGCTCAGAATGAAGCTCTGGCACAAAATATTCGGAAAGCTTCCCACCTTTCAACACTCACTGGCATTCCATGATTCCAAATTTGGGGGGGGTAGAAATGAGTCCACATCTTTATTCTTAAAAATATGTCACAATTATACCCCAAAAACAATCAATTGAAAATTGCCTGGTGGTCCTTAAAACAGGCTATTCCGAATAAATGTTTTCTGTGATCTGGATCTTATCAGCATTATGTTCCAAAGTCACCCTCATTTTCCATGTTGTGAAGTACACTCTTAGTTGTTTGGCTAAGCCAGCCAACAGAATCCCCACAAAATATTGGGTCTTCCAGGATTTTAATCTCATCATTGGACACATCATTAATTTCTTTTGAACTATTTTTTCTTTTGCTTCAATTATTCCATGAAACATTTTAAAAACTATACCCCTAACTAAATTTAAATGGCTACTAAATCTCTGGTATGGAACAAGGAATGCATGCTGTCTACCTACCTATATATCTTTCTATCTTAGTGGCCCTACAGTACTCAAACAGGCTTTATTATGGTTACTAAAATTTTTCTTTGAAGCTCAGAATAGGTTATATTCCAGATGGACACAGATACACACACACACACACACACACACACACACACACACTCCCACAAACAAGTCAATTTTATCTACCTTTTTCAAACATTTTCCCCAAACCCAATAGACAACATAAACAGGGCAAAAATCTCTCCTTTATTTGAATAAGAAGAAAACTTCTACCTAAGCATTTCAACTATTCATTAAATCACTTACAAAACAGGTTATTCTTTATCCTCTTTCAATAAATCCTTCTCTGCCTCTCTTTTTTTCTGTCTCACTCCCTTTCTGTGTGTTTCTCTGTCTCAATCTCTTCCTGCAGAATGGAGAAAGAAGATGTATGCCTTGTGAAGTTCAGAAAAAATATATCCAGGCTGCCCATCTCATACACATATACACACAGAGATACACACACACACACACACACACACACACACACACACATATACGTATACATATATACATACATTTTTCTTAGTAGGTTTGTACTTATGAGCCCTTCAGAAAGCATATCTGCATTTTCACTCAAAAAATGGATGCTGGATCAATAATCAACCTGTTGGGGAGACTTCCCCCCAAAATGCAGTAAGAGCAGCAACTAGACACAATTTAGGTGTCTTTGTCTGCATCTTGTAAGTTGGAGAAAGCCAAATGACATTTCCAATCCAAAATCTTGATGACCAAATTCAACTTCAAAACAAAGCAAAACAAAACAACCATCAACAAAGGAGTCGTAACACTTGCATTATCAGTTTTAAAAATCAGGTTGATGTAAAATCCTTCTGGTTAAGGATGTGCTGCAAAAGAGGAGACTTTTTTTTTTTAAACACCAGGTAGAAGAAGACAACTTGCTACTTGAATTTGGATTTCCATTTGAAAAAGAATGAAGACTTTATGCATATTCAATGCATAATTAAAGAGAGGTGATCCAATATACACACATACATGCACACCTCTTTCCCCAAACTTGTAGAACATAGAGCTATGCTAAGTTTCCCTCCCAGAGTTCTTCTTGGGGAATCAAACATTGCATTTGGAGGCTCTGGGACCAAAGTTTCAATTGGGTGCCACGTTCACATGGGCAGTGCGTTTATACATCCACAGGCGGAGGCATGCAATCCAGAAACCACTAAAGAAGTTAACATACAAATACTCACAGTATGACAGTTAGAGAGAAAGGTTCTTCCACCAAAGGCATTCCCACTCCACTACCCTCCACCCTCCAAAAAATTATGGCTTTCCCTTACCTATTACTTTATTTTAGAACTCTGATCAGTTTCTTTATCGGGACCCAGAGTGTTGACCCAGAGGACAGAGGACTTTCAGGACACGCACATGGACTATCGCGCAAGCCATCTTCTCCCTGTCTCTTAGTGGCGACACTGTACGTCTCCTGCAGCTCAGCTCTCCAGCTGCAAACATCTCATTAGACTAATGCATTCAGCACAGGCAGAAAACTCGATTTACCATAGCTACAGCAATGAATTTCCATTACGATGACAGCTTCAACCACATCATGTCCGGAAAACCAGCCAACCACTGGCTTTTAAAGAACACACACATTTTACATGCAGAAAATGAGGCCTGTGTGTAAGATGTTTCCTTCCTCTTAACAGCTAAACTAAGAAAAACGTGCAGGGTAGGTTTTTTGGCAGCCAGAGTAGCAAGGTAAAGCCACTTTTGCTTCTTCAGGAGTCCGTGTAGTTGCAATAGCCAGAATTATGTCCCAATTATCAGAATGGGTGTTCCCAACATTTCGGTTTTAACTACCCCTCCTCTGTTGCCATAGAAACCAGACTGTTACATCGTCTCTTTGTCCCAATCATGCAGCAGTGTGGGCCAACACTGAGCTCATAAAGATATTGGTGATCCGAAGGACCAGTTGTTATACTTCTGACAATGGGAAAAGAAATTAAAAAAGAGGATGGTGTGGATGCTTGGGGTAAGCAGTGGCTTTGCACGTGCGAACGTGTGTGCATAAGTGTGTACACTGTAGATGTTCATATGAAAGATACAAGTACATAGAGCATGGCTATCCAGCATGGTAGCTCTGTAACCTGCCTCCAGTGATATCTCCATGTAAATCTTATTATTGATAATGATTAGATTCAATTCAATAAACATTTATTAAGCTCAAAATTATAATGCACTTTATGGTGACAAAGTGATTTCACAGATTTTTTTCAGATATGAAAACATCTGGTCCCATAGCATAGTATGGCAGAGTATGGCACCCAAAAAGGGAGGTGCGGGGGGAGAAAGCTGAGTAATATATCATTTAGGCTCCTTTGCTCCCTCTGTGTCAAATCAATTTATACTCATAAAGGGTCTTTTTCTTCTCTTTTGCTTTCCTTTTGTAAGGTGGGGCAAGTTTCTCCATTGCCCACTTCATTCACTTCAATTCACTGGGTATTTCCTCAAGACACAACATCCTTTTTTTTTTTTAATAAATATTGTGACCACACACAAGAGTACTCCCTGGGGATATTGCTGGAGTATATGTACATGGAACTAAATAGAAATTGGAACTAATTATGGCATTTGACATAATTTAATGATTTTCAGTAAGTCAAAAATAAAAATAAGTTCTGAACTTTCTTGAGAATATGTGGAAGGTAATATTAGAAACACATGAGGAATCTGTTGCCAAATGATAGAGCTTGGGAGTAAGTTACCTTTCTAAAAGACTTTTGAATTTTAGTTATTGACCTATAAGTAATTAGGCATGCCCATTCACATCCATAAAACAATAATCAACATAAACATGATTATTTTTAAGTACTTTACCCCTGACTTCCTTCAAGTCTCAGTTAAAATCCCATCTTCTGTGAGAAGCCTTTCCCAATCCCCTTAATGTGCTTTTCCCCTGAGATCATCCCAAGTTTGTCCTTTCTATCTTATTTGTATGTAGCTATTTGCATGCTGTCTCCCACATTAGACTGGGAACTCCTTGAGAGCAGGTGTTCTCTTTTTACTTTCTTAGTATCCCAAGTACTTAGCATAGTGTTTGGCATATATTACATGCTTAATAAATTCTTGATGACTTGACTTGACTAGAGGTAAATAGTGGGCTGTACTTGCATAACTATGGAGAGACTGTCGAGGAAATATTCAACCAGCTGTGACTTGGAGAAATTTCTATGAATCCAAAAAAAAAAAAAGATCAATTGAATTATGTACATTTTTAAAAGCACAACAGGAAAGTGTCCAGAATAAAAAACAAAGAGGCCAGAAAAATTCTTTGTGACATTTCTGATAAAAGTCCAATAGCCAAAACCTATTAGGAATTGATGAAAACTTCAAAGTGTAAAACGCAGTTTCCAATAAAGGAGTCATCAAACAATATGAACAAGTATTCTCAGAAGAAGAAACACAAGTTATCAACCAGCACATGAGCCAGTGTTCAAAATCCTTAATAATCAGAGAAATATAAATTTAAACAAGCAGGATGAACTTGAGATCTTAGCTTAAGTAGGTAAACTTGGGTAATTGAGGAAGGAGGGGAGCAATCATTGCTTCCCTTTCCCCTCCTCCCCCCCAAACAAATTGAATTTAATTTAAAATTGGAATAAGAACTATGTTGGAAGATGAGCAATTTGACCTACTCCTCTTTCCCTCTTTGTCATTAAGCAGCATCTATATTCCACTTATGCTGTTGTGTTTATTTATGCACCTGGGCTCATGAGCCATTCCAAAGGATAACAAATAAGTTGTCATGGTTCATTAATGGCCTGTTTCCTCATTTATAAAAGGAGAGGGTTGGACATGATGATCTCCAAGGTCCCTTTCTCCTTAAAGATTTGTTGATCATCTAACAAATGCCTTTGTTGGTTGAGAAGAAAACAGGTCTTGAGGATATCTGATCAGAAACTTCAAACATTTTTATTTTCTTTAGATGGTCAAGACACAAACGCTGAAATAAAAAAAAATGTTCCATGGAGTCAATCTGTCCCAAAGTCAGAGCATTTTTTTTTAAATTCTACCCAGATCTCTACTAGATTGGGACTGAGATAGGTCTTAAACCATTTCTGTCCTTCCTCATTTTCTTTGCAGATGTGATCTGTTGAGATTTGTCACACAGAGGTCATTAGTCTGAGGTAACATTTCAGGATGTTACCAGCAGCAATCAGCATGGATATGGGCAACCCAACAACAGTCCCTGACTCATCAACAGTGACTTTGCAAGTTGAATTTTTTTTCTTAATTTATTTTAGTTTTCAACATTCACTTCCATAAGCTTTTGAGTTTTAAATTTTCTCCCCCTCCCTCTCTTCCTCCCTCTCCAAGACAGTGTGTAATCTGATATAAGCTCTACATATACATTCCTATTAAACTTATTTTCACATTAGTCATGTTGTAAAGAAGAATTAGAACCAATAAGAGGAACCACAAGAAAGAAGAAACAAAACAAAAAAGAAGAGAAAAAAAAGAGCAAATAGTATGCTTCAATCTGCATTCCAACTCCATAGTACTTTCTCTGAATGTGGATAGCATTTTCCATCAAGAGACCTTTGGAGATGTCTTAGATCCTTGCATTGCTGAGAAAGGCTAAGTCTTTCAATGTTAGTCATCCGACAACGTGGTTGTTACTGTGTACAACATCCTCCTGGTTCTGCTCACTTCACTCAGCATCAGTTCGTATACATCTTTCTAGGTTTTTCTGAAATCTGCTTGCTCATCATTTCTTATAGCACAATAGTATTCCATTACATTCATATACCACAACTTGGTCAGCCATTCCCCAGTTGATAGTCATTACCCTCAATTTCCAGTTCTTTGCCACCACAGAAAGAGCTGCTATAAATATTTTTGTATACGTGGGTCCTTTTCCCATTTGTATGATCTCTTTGCATACAGCCCCAGAAGTGCTATTGATGGGTCAAAGGGTATGCACATTTTTATAACCCATTGGGCATAGCTCCAAATTGCTCTTCAAAATGGTTGAATCAGTTCACAACTCCATCAACAATGCATTAATGTTCCAATTTTCCCACTCTTCTCCAATTTTATCATTTTCCTGTTTTGTCATATTAGCCAATCTGATAGGTGTGATGTGGTACCTCAGAGCTGTTATGATTTGCATTTCTCTAATCAATAGTGATTTAGAGCATTTTTTCACATGACTATAGATAGCTTTAATTTCTTCATCTGAAAACTGCCTGTTCATGCAGGTTAAATTTTTTTAAAGATCATTGCTATTGTTTTTATTTTTATTTTTAATTTTAATTTAATTTTTTAATTTATGGAATAAAACAAGCAATTCCATAACATAGTATAATATAAAGATGACTGCACATTAAACTGAGAATCTATTATGTACAAATTACTATGCTTTTTAAATACATAATAAAGCTGTCATATAAATTTCTTTTTTTCTTTTTTCCCTTTTTTTCTTCCCTCCTTCCCCCATGCAAGAGATGGTTACTATTAGACACAAATAGTTTTATATATATGTGTGTGTGTGTGTGTGTGTGTATACATATATATTATATATATATATACTTCATTACTATTGTTTTTAAAAAGGGAAAATCTCATTTACACTTGATTGATTTTTTTTTCTTCAAGACTTCAAAATGTATGTTCACCCCACAGAAATGTTTCTTGGTTAACTGTTAGCAATGGGGAGCTGGGAGGATGAGCATAATTTCAAAAAAATCAGAATTTGAATTGGAAGGGAACTCAGTAGCCACATAGTCTAAATCACATTTTTTTAAAAATTTCCATTATAAGATACTGATCTAGTGGTCATTCACATTTTGTTTAAAGACCTTGAGGGAAGGGAAACCTACTGGTTTCCACTGAAGGCAGCCCAATGTAAAAGGTTGGGTTGTTTTTTTTTTCCTTTTCTTTCCTTTTTTGTAATGTGAAGCAAGGTTTTCCATTGCCTACTTCCTTCACTCCAATGTATTATCACTAGGTGTTTCCTATAAGACACAATATCTTTTTTTTAATATGTAAGTCTAATTGTTAGGGAGGCTTTTCCCTTGCATCAGACTTAAATTTACCTGTTTCCTACTTCCAAGAATTGAATCTAAGTCTGCCCTCTGGGGCCAAATGGGGATAGGGCCTGGATGAGGTAACTCCTTTTAGCAAAGCAAGCTAATACCTCCTCTATAACTTATAGTTTCAGAAATATAGAATATAAATATTATATATATATATGAAACATATAAATATATAAATAGAACTAGAATACAGAGAAGTTAAGTGATTTCCCTAAAGGCACATAACCTGTGTCAGACGAGGACTTGAACTCAGATCTTCCTTATTCCAAAGCCAGCTCTCTCTCCACTATACATGCTTCCTCTCTGAGGAACCAAAGAGAACACATCTACATGTTGTTGTTGTCCATTTTGTAGTCGTGTCAGACTCTTCATGATGCCATTTAGGTTTGTCTTGGCAAAGATACTGAGTACTTTGCCATTTCCTTCTCCAGTTCATTTTACAGATGAGAAAACTGGGCCAAAAGGGTTAAGTGACCTGGCCAAGGTAACGCCGCTAGGAAGTGTCTGAAGCGGGATTTAAACTCAGGTCTTCCTGACTCCAGGCCCAGTGCTCTATCCACTAAGCAATCTAGTTGTCCCAGAACCAAAAATAACACTCCAAATGTAGTCAGACCACTGGCAGAGTCTAACCTTAGCAAAACCTAAAATTAGGCAAAATTTGTCTTTGTCTCCAGTCTACCTCCCTTTCTGCATCTTCTGACCCCTTCCCACTCCCACTGGTTGAAGTTACACTTGCTCCCCAGTTCCATTCTCCATTTTCTTTCCCTTCCTCTACCCTGCTTCTACCCCACCTTACCCAAATATAATTCTTATGGGGGGTAACTTCCAAAATTCTCTTCAAATTGAGGCCATAAGTAAAATTTCAAGCACCTTACCTTTAGCAATTGGCCAAACTGTCATTCACATGGAAAACACATCTAGTCCTGAAAAGACGTTGTATTTTATGTAATTTAGAAAACTGTCTAGAGTCAAGGGTTCTTAATATTTTTGCGTCATGGATCTATTTGTTAGTCTAATAAAATTCAAGGCTCAGTAGATAGAGTTCTGGGCCTGAAATTAGCAAGACTTGCGTTTCAATCCAGCCTCAGATACTTACTAGCTGTGTGACCCTGAGTAAGTCACTTACCCTCTATTTGCCTTAATCCACTAGAGAAGGAAATGGCAAATCACTCCAGTATCTTTGCCAGGAAAACCCCATGGATAGTATGGTCCCTAGAGTTATGAAGAGTTAGACACAGCTAAACAACAATAGCTCCTTCTCAGAATGTTTTTTAAAATGCATAAAATGAAATGTATAGTATTATAAAGCAAATCAGTTATATTAAAATACACTTATAAAAAAGGAGGTTTTATGTTCACATATCCCAAGTTAAATACCCCAGGTCTGGAATACTTCTGTAGATTGATTTACTGGAATGCAATGTTGGGTTCCTAGGGGAACTTAGAGAATTATAAGAAATTAAATAAAGGCACATATGGAAAGAAGAATATGAATATCACATAAAAGTAACCCTATAACCTTCATTAGCACCCTTTAGCTTAATATCTTCCCTTGATATTCCTTTCTATTTATTTATTTTTAGTTTTCAACATTTGCTTTTATAAGATTTTGAGTTCTAAATTTCCCCTCTTCCTCCACTCCCCCCTCCCCAAAATGGCATGCAATCTAATATAGGCTATACATGTATGATCATATTAAACATATTTCCACATTAGTCATGTTGTGAGAGAAGAATCAGAACAAAAAGGAAAAACCATGAAAAAGAAAAATAGTATACTTTGATCTGCATTCAGACGCCATAGTTCTTTCTGTGGATATGGGTAGCATTTTCTATCATGAATCTTTTGGAATTGTCTTGGATCACTGCGTTGCTCAGAAGAGTTTAACAAAGTCAGTCTTCACACGATGTTGCTGTTACTATGTACAGCGTTCTACTAGTTCTGCTCACTTCCCTCAGCATCAGTTCATGCAGGTCTTTCCAGGTTTTTCTGAATTCTGCCTGCTCACCATTTCTTATGGAATAATAGTATTCCATTATTTTCATATACCACAACTCATTCAGCCATTCCCCAATTGGTGGGTATCCCCTCAATTTCCAATTCCTTGCCACCACAAAGAGAGCTGCTATAAATACTTTTGTACATGTTTCCCTTGACATTCTTGAAAGCATGAGTTGAAACAATAACCCAAAGAGATAGGGAGATAGCAGGTAGCATCACCAACATTTGGCCAAAGAGGACAGTGAGATGACAATCTGGGAAGCCCTTTTGCCAAATGAGTTGAAGGCATAGCAGCAAGGGAGGGCCACCATATCCCTAGGCGGCTGAGTGGTACACCAGATAGAGCAATGAATCTGGAATCAGGGAGACCTGAGTTCAAATACGATTTCCAACACTCACTAGTTTTGTGACCCTGAGCAAGTCATTTAACCTCTGTGTGCCTCAGTTTCTTCATCTGTAAAATGGGAATAATAACAGCACCTACCTCCCAAGGTTGTTATAAGGAAAAAATGAAGTAACATTTGTAAGCATTACATAGATGCTAGTTATTATTAGTAGTAGTAGTAGTATTATACTAAACACAGAACTTCCCTAGCTCACTTTTTCTCTCACCCAAAGCCTGCATAGTGTGCTCTGTTTGCAAAATCAGGCCTTCATTCAAAGTTAGTCTAGCAGATAGAGAAAGTGATATGAACAGAGGGACCAAGAAAAGAATATTCCCCCTCCCTTACAAAATTGTCAGTTAGTCAAGGAGTCACCAGACGTTTCTTAAATGCTAATCACTGGATATACAAAGAAAAGCAAAAGCACTATGTCTGTGATCAAGGAGCTCACATTCAAATAGGGACTATGAAATATAAATTATTAGGTATGATAGAAGATAGATACAAAATAGATTGTTGTTGTTCATTCTTCGTTCTCAAAGAGGACCAATGACATCAGGAAAGTGTTCTTGACTTGCAAGTGAATTGGATTTAAATGAGACAGAGATGTGCAGAGTCATCTGCCCCGCTGCCTCCTCCAGAATCATCGGAGTCCAGTGGCAAGATGGAAGTCAGGATGACTGGTCGTGGCCCAGGGTGCAGTGGGAGACGTTGGCCTTTTTAAGCTCAGGTCTTTCCCAGGAAACAGAATATATAGCTGGGTAGAGTAGAGAAAGGCCAAGGAAAACCTCCAGTAGAAGGTAGGATTTGAGCTAAGTCTTAAAAGAAGCTAGGAAAGCTAAGAGGCAGAGGTGAGGGAGCAGAGTATTACAAGCATGTAGAAAAGCAGGTGCAAAGGCAGAGAGAGTCCAGAGATGGAGACTAAGGATACAAGAAGCCAGTAAGCTGGACCATAGGGTACATGGAGGGGAGCAAAGTATAAAAAGATTGGAAATGTAAAAAGCAGTCAGCTTGTGAAAGAATTTAAATCTCAGAAGACTATCATTTATCCTCAGGTAATGGGAAGCCACTGGAGTTTACTGAGTGGGGGAGTGCCGTGGTCGGACCTATGATTCAGGAAAATCACTTTGGTAGCTTAGTAAAGGATGAATTGGACGAGAGAGAGGCTTGATGCAGGGAGATTAATAGAAGGCTGCTGGAGTCCAGAAGAGAGGGGATGTGCTAGGAATGGCAGCTCTCTGGAGAGAAAGACAGACAGAGACAGACAGAAAAACAGAGAGACAGAGACAGACAGATGAAAGAGAGAGGTACAAGAGATATTGGGATTTGACAACAGATTGGATATATGAGATGAGTGAGAATGAGAAGTTCAGTGTAACACCAAGTCCACAACAACACCAAGATTGCAAACCTTGATGACTGGGAGGATGGTGATGACCTGGAATTTTGGAATGAGGGAAATATTGGGACAGAAAAGATCATAATTTATGTTTTGGACATGTTGAGTTGAAGATATCCAGTTGAAGACACATGACTGTAGATTGCTCAAGAGAGAGACTAGGACTGAATATATAAATCTGGGGATGATCCACATAAAGATAATAATTGAATCCATAAGAGTTAATGAGATCACTAAACGAGACAACACAGAGAAGGATAAGGAAAAAGGGTCCAGGATGGACCCTTGAAAAACACCCAATGTTTAGTGGGCTTGACTTGGGGGAAGATCCAGCAAATGAGACTGAGAAGGAGGGTTCAGAAAGGACAAGACAAGAGAAATGTCATGAAAACCTGCAGAGGATAGAATATCCGAGAGGAGAGGGAAATGAACAATGTCAAAGGCTTCAAAGAGGTCAAGAAGGATGTGGATTGGAAAAAGCCCATTACATTTGGCAATTAAGAGATAATCACTAACTTTAGATAGGGCAGTTTCACTGAGTCAAAAACCAGAATTCAAAGAGTTTATAAGTGAGTCAGAGAAGAATATAGGAGGCATCTGTGTTCTTTCAAGAATCAGTTCATCTTTTTCAGACCTTTACTGGTCCCCTCCTACCTAAGGTTGTTAGTGCCTTGCCCTATCTTTATCTACTCTGTATATATCTTCTATGTTTCTAGTTATTGAAATCTTGTCTATCCCTTTAGAATGCATGTTCTTGCTGGACATAGGCTATTATTGTCCCTTTTTTTGTATCCCTAACACTTAGCACAGTGTTTGGCACATAGTAAGTGCTTAATAAATTCTTGTTGATTGACTGACTTGCTGACCTAGTATAGATTGAATTTTTCAAGGAGTTGAGCTAAGAGAAAAGAGAAGATGACAGCAATCAGGGATGGTCAGACCAAGCAAGGCTTTTCAATGTGGCACAGGCAACCCATAATGGATGAGTTACTCTCTTATTCAACTGGGCTAGATTCTTGCAGGATATAATTTCTTGGCTGCTAGGTCAATTCACTTCTTGGCTTGGTCAAGTAAGTCGCTCCTCAGAACTGGTTCCTTCCTGGACTCAGCTACTGCTCTACCAGCTTCTTACCAACCACAATTGCTGAGGGAACCTCTGATGGTGCTTTCTACCTTGGAAAGCTCACAAGGTCATAACCTGATCCATTCTGGATCCAGGTATTCATTCACCTAAGACCAGGAAAGAATAAACAGAATAGAAACATGTATCATGTGTTCAGGGACACATGGTGGCCAAGAGATAAATCAGTCAAAGATGCTGCCCTTACCCTCCACCCCCACCCCTACCACCACCACCACCATCACCTGCCAGAGGATCACATGCTGTCATTCACAAGTTGCCAGGGAAGAAAAGAAGCATAACAGAAGGGGGAGGGAAGCCCAAGGGCAAAATTATCTGTATATGAACTGAGTTCTGACTCCATTATCAGTCCTTTGGGCTCTGAAGGCAATTAAAAAACTCCTTGATAGAATACAGCACCAACCCCTCAGTCATTCATAACTTGAAGAAGGCTCACCAAGTCTCCATGTGTGAGACTGAAACCAGGCAGGGAATACTGCATATGCACTAAGGATGTCATCATAATTAGACAGTCCTCCACACTATATCTGTCATAAAATGCACTATCTGGTAACTCTGACCCTGCTTAATTATTATACAAAACATAGCAGGGACAGAGATCTAAATTAGTGAAATTTTGTAAACTTAATTTGTAGTTGGCTTATCCAAACAGCCTGCCAATTTGAAGTCACAAATTAACGGAGATGAGAGTTTGTTAGGTTGTTTTAATGAGTGCCATGAAAGAACAAGAGAGAGCCACCTCCAGGAAGATAACCTCGGTAAATGTAAACTAGTACAGCCCCTAAAAGAAATGAATGAAGTTGGCAGCCATCTTCTCCTCTGGAAGGCTGAGCAAGCTCAGAGGGTTTGAAAGGAAATCCATGCCCCAGGAGGACGTTGAGTTGCCAGAGAAGCCTTGCCCAAACAAAAGGACAGGGTAGGGAGTCGTGACATGCACAAATGGGGCCACTGGCTTTAGGATGGTTGATATCTCAGCCAGTTTTGCTCATTAGTACTACTAGTTACATGCGCAAATGAATGTTCTTGGTTATATTTTTCATGAATCTTTGGCCTCAAACTTCCTGTCTCTCTGTTGCTCAAAAGCTGAATGAGTTGAATGGTCTGCTTGACCAGAGCCCATATATGTCAGAAGGTCGGCGGGTCACACTATAGAAAGTAGAGTTGTGTTGAATGTGTACAATGTTTTCCATCATTCCAATAACCAACCCACATCAGGAATAAAAAAAGTTATCACTTTGCCCGTAAGGAATATTACCAGGATTTACTGGCATCCCTGTTCTTCGCATCACTAGAAGTACTTGGGACAATTTCTCATCATAATCATCCTGCTCTCAAGTCCCTATATGCATTGGCTGTGATCACGTTTGATGTGAAAAATTAGAAGGCTAAAGACATATTTTCAATATGAACTTAAAGCTTGTTGAGGATGTAGGCTCAGGCCAAGAGCTGCATCAGTATTCTCTAGCCTACATACATTACCCAGGCCTGGGAACACACCTGGTATTCAATTGACAGGGTAGAAAAAAAAACACTGCATGGGTACACTGAGTTACAGCCAAGTCCCCCTCCCATATCATCCTTTTTCTAGAGTCCCTACTTAGCTTCATCCTGCCCCTTTAAAAAAAAACTTGGGTTCCTTCAGCTCTCACATAAGATCAGACCCATGTGGAGCAAATTCCCTGGGATTTGAGAATGTCTTGAGACCAGAACAGTTATGAGGAGCAGTTGAGGTAGCTTTGATCCATCTTTTCTTGTTGCTAGGTCATTTCAGTCATGTCTAACTCTTCAGGACCCCATTTGGGGTTTTCTTGGCAGAGATATTGCAGTGGTTTGCCATTTCCTTTTCCATATCATTTTACAGTTGAGGAAACTGAGGCAAACAGGGTTAAATGACTTGCCCAGGGTCATCACACAGCTAGTAAGTGTCTGAGAACAGATATGGACTCAGAAAGGGGAGTCTTCCTGACTCCAGGCTTGGCGCTCTATGCACTAAGCCACCTAGCACCCCTAAATCCATCTAGAGCTTACTAACTTCTCTCTCTCCCCCTTAAATAAAGCCTACATAAACAAACCAACCACAAATAATCTCTTTGAGTCAACCCATAGGAATCCTTTGAACCCAGCATCTTAGAGCTAGAAAAAGCTAAATTTAAAAATAGATAGATAAATGAACAAATAAATGAGTGACTGAATGAATGTGGATAGACAAATAAACAAATGAATGAATGAATGAATGAAACCTTGATCTACTCTGTGAATAGATTTCACCTATTTTTCAAGCCAATGTTTAACATTTCAGTCACTTGGCCCCCAAAACTGCTAAAGTCAGCATAGTCACCTTTCACTTTACCTACTTTATCATCCTCTAATGGTTTTTCTTTTTACCCCTTTACCCTCTCCCTAACTCTCCTATTACCGTTGGAGGCACCACCATCCTTTCAGGTACCCAGACTCACAACCTAGGAGTCATCCTCAACTCCTCACTCTTACCCTTTGTATCCATTTTCTTGCCAAGCCCTATCAGTCCTACCTTGGTAATATCTCTTGTATATGCCTGCGTATCTCCTCTGACAATGCCATCACCCTAGTCTGACCCTCCTCACTTCACACCTGGAATATTGCAATAGCTTTTTTATTGGTCTCCTTGCCTCAAGTTTCCCCATCCTCCAGCCCATCCTCCATTCAGCTGTCAAACTGATCTTTCTAAAGAGCAGGTCTGACTATATCACCCTGCACCCCTAACCCCATTCACTAAACTCCAGTGACTCCAGCATCAAATATAAAATCTCCAGTGTCCAAAACTCTCCATGACCTGGCTACCTCATGACTTTCCAGTCTTTTCACATCTTACTTTCCCTCCATGTTCTTCTGTGATGCAGTGACCCTGGCCTCCTGGCTCTTCCTCACAAAAGACATTCCATCTCTCAACTCTGTGCATTTTAATTGGCTGTCCTCCAGGCCTGGAATTGTCTTCCTACTCATCTCCATCTCGTGGCATCCCTGGCTTTCTTCAAGTCTCAGCTAAAATCTTACCTTCCACAAGGTCTTTCCAGAGCTTCCTCAATGCTAGTACTTTCCCTCTATTGATTATCTCCAATTTATCCTATATATATCTTGTTGTAACATAATTGTCTCCTCCCTCAGACTGTAAACTTTTGAGAGTAGGAACTATTTTTGCCTTTCTTTGTATCCTCAATGCTTAGCATAGTGCCTGACACATAGTAGGCACGCACTTTTCAACTCCTTGACATAACAGCACCACCACTACCCCTCCTACCACAAGGTACCTAACCCTGCCCTAAAGCTTATTACAGGAAAAGTCCATACCTATGCTTTCAGAGAACTGTACAATCTTGGGGGAAGGAGGTGCGGGTAGTCAGAGCCAATAACCCAGTCAATGTATTAGCAAAATTGTATAAAATGAGCCAAGAGACCAAAAAAATAAATAAAAAGAAAATTTCCCCATCTGCACAGAGGAAGGCATATTCCAATTCTCTTTGGCCCCAACCTTAATTTCTTTCTACCTGGCCTCCTTTCTTGGAGACCCTTGGTCTATGAATCTGCTATGAAATTCATTGCTTAACAGTGAGGCTTTTTAAAATGAAGGCTGTTTGAGCCTAGCTGATTGCTTTTTTTGTTGTGGTAACATCTATCCCACAGCCAATACAAGGTGTGGGTTTTAAGGAGTCTGTCTGCTGCTTTTGTATCCTGCTTTCATATAGCAGAGGGTGACCATGGAAACCCAATATTGAAACAGAAGAATGCAAAGTTTATTCTTGTCAGCTGTGGCAGAACTTAAGATGATAACAGTAATAAAATAACAACAACCTACAAAGATGTAGCTCTTTGAAGTTCACAAAGCTTTTTACATGTATTAGCTCATTCTAACCTCACAACAACCCTGTGAGGCATAGGTACAACAGTTATTATTATCTCCACTTCACAAATGAGAAGAGAGACAGAAACAGAGAGAGACAGAGACACGGAGAGAGATACAGACAGAGAGAGAGAAACAGAGACACAGAGAGATACAGAGAGAGATAGAGACAGAGACACAGAGAGACAAGGAGAGAGACAGAGACACAGACACAGAGAGAAATAGAGACAGAGACACAGAGAGACACAGAGTCAGAGAGACAGAGCCAGAGAGAGAGACAAAGCCAGAGAGAGAGAGAGAGGGAGAGAGAGAGAGGAAGAGGAAAAGAGAGAGAGAGACAGAGACAGAGAGAGAGAGAGAGAGAGAGAGAGAGAGAGAGAACCATGGGGAAAACAATGCTTTCTAATCTTTTTTTAATGAGTTTTATTGATGCCTTTTATTTTTACATCACTGTCTTTCTCAAATATCAAACCCAACTCAGAACTGAACCCCTCCTCCTTCATAACAAAGATAAACAGTTATGCAAAATGATAGACAATGCATACAATAATCTGTCCTTGCAGTTCTCCAGTTATCTTCTGAGAAGAGAGATTGATTTCATTATTTGTTGTCCAGGACCAAAATTGCTTATTACACTTACTCAGAGTTCAACTTTCAGTGTTCTTTTCCTTTTCATCATAATGGTCATTTTGTGCATTTCTTCTGGTTCAACTTCACTGCCTCTTTTTGAGTTGTTTTCAGTTCTGTCCGATTCTCCATGACCCTGTTTGGGTTGGGGAAGCGGGGGGCAGGATACTGGAACGGTTTGCAGTTTCCTTCTCCAGCTCATTTTACAGATGAGGAACTGAGGAAAAAGTGTTAAATAATTTGGTCAGGGTCTCACAGCTAGTAAGGTCTGAGGTCAGATTTGAATTCAGGTCCTCCTGACTGCAGGAGGAGTCTTTATTCACTGTGCCACCTAGCTGCCCCTCAACTTAGTGCTACCTCATCCCAAAAGGCATAATTAGTACAGGGACCATGGGATATTTCTATGAATCCAAAGTCTTTCTGGAATTTTTGGGCTTAGTGTAATCAGCTTTTGGTGTGCCTTTTCAGAAAATAAAATTTTCTTTATGTTGCTAAAATTGAAAGAGCAGGAATTCCTTTCTTTATGTCCCTTCCCTTTTATGTTTAGCTATTACTTGCTTTAAAACTGAATTCTCTCTGTTTTTAATAGACCAAGCCTGTGGAAAGACTTAGCATTACTCAATTTTCACACAGATACTAGCCAAGCATTTTCTCATCATTCATCACAAGTTTTCCTTTTATAAACACTTTCTACAGTCTTGTCCACCAATAAAAAAAAAAGGAGAATCGTCCTTAGAGTAATGAGAAACTCTCTGGGTCTCAGTTTCCTCATCTGTAAAATATGAAGGTTGGGCTAGATGATATCTAAAGTTCCCTCTAGCTCTAATATTCTGGGATTCTATGACTTTCTCATAAACGTAGAAGATGAAGGAAAAGTCAGAGCCAGAAACAGTGAAATGAGTGAACTTGAACAATAGACTCATTTATGAGACTTTATTTAATAATAGTTACTTCCTCTTTACCCAATCCCTATGGGAAATGGTATTTCAATTTCATTGTTTCTCTCTCCCTCTCTCTCTCTCTCTCTCTCTGTCTCTCTCTCTCTGTCTCTCTGTCTCTCTGTCTCTCTCTCAAACATATATCTATATATATAATATATATATTTACATATACACACAAATGTGTATGCATATGTACATGAACATTTTGCAAAAGTGATACCATTTTTTGCCTTACTCTCCTACAACCATCCTGGGCCCCAGAACTCCATAGAATTTGACCTTACCCTGCCTGGAAATGTACTGGGTCTTCCCTCCCTGTTCCACCTCTTAGAATGATAATCAAATCAACACTACTTTTACTACTGTGAAGGGCATGACAATCTACTGACCCATGGGTCCTCTCAGCAGCCCTGTGCTTCTGAGTTTTCAATTGGCTTCTGACACCACTACTCCTTGTTCTCCCAGAGCTATCCCTGTCAGCCCCATTTCTCAGGTGTCCCTAGCCCACTCTTCCTACCCTCTCACTGTGCCCTCTGGAACCCTTGTTCTGTTAACCTACTGCCCTTCATACTAAACCTCTGTCACCTCACTGGAAATTAAATTGTATATATTTTGCATTTACACATATGTGTACATGTCAACCCTCCCCAATAGAACATGAATTCTTTGAGAATAAGTAATATTTCATTTTGTCTTTGTATCCCCAGAATGTAGTCCAATAGGCACATAGAAGGTAATTAAGAAGTGCTTGTTGAATTGAATTGCTTTAAATTCATTGGGCAACATGAGGAAAAAATGCTATCCACCTCTAGAAAAAGAACTAATGAACTTTGAGTGCATATTGAAGCATTCAGACACTTACTAGCTATGTGACCCTGGGCAAGTCACTTAATCTTGCTTACCTCAGTTCCTTATCTGTAAAATGAACTGGAGAAGGAAATGGCAAACCACTCTAGTATCTTTACTAAGAAAATCCCAAATGAGGTTATGAAGAGTTAGACACCACTGAAAAGGCTGAACAATGACAAAAGTACTTAAGAAATGTTTGTTCATATGCCCAAAAGGTTATAAAACTGGGCATACCCTTTGATCCATTAATACCACTGTGAGGTCTGTATTACAAAGAGATTTTTAAAAAGTGAGGAAGGGAGGAAGAGGAAAGGACCTATTTGTACAAAAATATTCAGAGCAGCTCATTTTGTGATGACTTAGAACTGGAAATCAAGGGGATGCCCATCAATTGGGCGAATGGCTAAACAAGCTGTTGTGTATTATTGTAATGGAATATTATTGTAGAAATGACAAACAGGATGATTTCAGAAAAACTTGGAGAGACTTACATGAACTGATGCAACGTAAAGTGAGCAGAACCAGAATGTGGTACAACAGCCATATTGTACGATGAAGAATTGTGAATGACTTAGCTATTCTCAGCAACACAATGATCCAAGACAATCCCAAAGGACTAATAATGAAGCATACTAACCACCTTCACAGAAAGAACTTATATTATTTGAATATAGACTGAAGTATGCTATTTTTCTCTTTCCTCCTTTCTTCTTTCCTTCCTTTCTTTTTTTTTGTTGTTTGAGTCTTCTTGCACAAAATGACTAATATGGAAATGTTTTATATGATTGCACATGTATAGCCCATATTGGATTGCTTACCATCTCAGAGATGGAGGAGGGGAGGGGGGGGGGGGGGGGGGCGGAGAGGGAGGGGGGGTGGGGGTTGGGGAGAGGGGCGGAGAGGGAAAGAATTTGAAACTTGAATTTTTAAAAAAATGTTTCGATTGTTTTAATGTGTAATTGGGGGAAAATAAAACATTATTTTAAAAAAAGAAATGTTTATTGAATTGGATTGATTTAAATTCATTGGGCAGCATGATGAAAAATGCTATCCACCTCTAGAAAGAGAATTGATGAACTGGGTACAGATTTAAACATATTTTTTAAACTTTATTTTTCTTGCATGTATGTGTCTGTTCTCTTTTGCAACATGGCTAATATGGAAATATGTTTTGCATGACTTCACATGTATAATTGATATTATATTGCTTGACTTCTCAAGGGTGGGGGAGGAGCAGGAGAGAGGGAGAGAATTTGGAACTCAAAATTTTCAAAAATTAATATTTAAAAATTACACGTAATTGGGAAATAGTTCAAAAATAAATAAAAATGCATTAAAATAAATTCATTGGACAAGATTCTATCTTTTTGAGTTAGAATGAATATACAGTATTAGCTAGTGAAAACGAACAGCCTAGCTCAACATAGGGAAACAGTCAGGGAGCTTTACGGATACTGGAAATAGGATCAGCCAGGAGCACACTGCCCATGCCATACTCTAACACCCAGGCCTGAGAGGAGGTCCCAGAACTCTACAGGGCACCATCAGACCTATGCAGGGCACTGTTACAGGGACAGCTGTCAACTGGCAGTTTTGCTGTCTATACTCAGTTCCAGGTTACAGATCCAGGGCAGACTAAGGAGAGTGAGTAGGGGAATGGCATTCCCAGGTAGGGAGGCTATAAGTGATGTACCTAAAAAGGAGGAAGTTCAGAAGCCAACAGCAGTGTAGCTCAAACCCTAGGGATAGAGCAGGGTCTCACTTAAAGCATCTAACCCAGCACACAGGTCCCAGACCAAAGGAAAGGCTACAGTTCTGCCACCCTGAACCAACAGAGCTGCCCAGCTGGCTAATAAGGCTGAGTGCAAATAGCAGTCTACTCTTGCACAGACTCTAACCCGGGGCAGGAACTTGCAGAGCTCAGACCAGGGTTTGCCCTGGACCAGACCACTTTGAGAGCACTGCAAGATTGCAGGTCCCCAGCCTATCCCTGTGATCCTAGAATAATGCAACATTCAATATCCACAAGAAGCAGCAATACAACCAAGCTACTGCTCTCCAGAAGTGTGACAGAGCCAGCCCCAACATCAAGTCTAAAATCAAGAAGTAGGAAGAATGGACAAAAAAGTACCCTACCAAAAGGGACTAGTATGATGGCATGGATAGTCTAGACACAACCACAGAAGAAGAGAATGACTTTAAAACATCTACAAGGGGCAGCTAGGTGGTGCAATGGATAGAGCACTGGCCCTGAAGTCAGGAGGACCTGATTTCAAATCTGGCCCCAGACCAAACACTTGACACATACTAGCTGTGTGACCCTGGGCAAATCACTTAACCCCAATTGCCTAAAAAAGGGGGAAAAAAGGAAAAAAAAATCTACAAGCAGTAACTTATAGAAAAACAAAGCTTGGACACAAACTCAACTAGAATTCTTTGGAGAGATGAAGCAAGAGTTTTAAAAAAGGGTTTTTAAATGTTTTTACAAATAAAATTAGAGTGCTTGAGTAAAAAATTAGAAAAGAAATTAGAAATTTCCAAAAATTGGAAAATAGGGAAAAATGAGAAAGGAAATTTGCAACTTGTCACAAGAACTACAAAACTTTGACCAAGCAGCAAACTCCCTGAAGATGAGAATGTACCAAAGAGAAGCCAATGACTCCATAAGGTAACAAAAGAAAAATACTAAAACAAAAGCAAGAGGCTAAAAAAAAAGGAAAAAAATGTAACATATCTTAAGGAAATACAACTGACATGGAAAACAGATTTAGATGAAAAAAATTAAGAATCGTTGGACTAACTAAATATTAAAACCAAAACAAGAGCCTAGACATCATATTTTAAGAAATTTCAAAAGAAAATCGAACAAATCTCTTGGAACCATAGGGTAAAGTGGAAATAGAAGGAATCCACCAGCCACCTCCTAAAAGCTACCCCAGAATGAAAACTCCCAAGAACCAAATTCCAGAACGTCCGTGCCAAATCAAAAATACTGAAAGCAGACAGAAAGAGAGCATTCAAATACTAAGGAGATATAGTCAGGATCATACATGATTTGGCAGCCACCACAATAAAGGAGCAGAGAACTTGGAATATGATATTCCAGAAGGCAAAAGATATAGAATCATAACTAAGAATAACTTACCTACCAGGTGAGGCTGGGCTGAAGATGAACATTTAATGAAATAGAGATTTCCAAGCATTCTTGATGAAAAGACCAGAGTTTTCTTCTAATTCATCCTTTGTTGCATTGCCAGATTAACCTTTCTTGTGGCAGCAATCTCTTCTAATCCTGCTGTAGGGACTACTCAGATGTATAATGCCTTTGTATCATGAACACTGATTTCAAAAAGAGAGTCTGAGAGCACTGGACCTAGCAAGCTCCAAACATCACAGAAATCAAAACTAACTCTTCAAAGAAAATAACCAATTAATAATATTAAAAGTTCTTCTCTTTGGGTCATCCATAATCTTGATTCTTCAAACATCATACTAGTAGCTGGTGAAAACTGGTATTATTAATGGTATAGTATAGACCCAGGCCCCAGGATGGATGTATGCTACAGCTCAGATGACCAAAAGACCAGTTATTGATCCTGTCTCCAGATATATATTTGTTGTGGCAAAGTTAGAGTTAAGTTTTCTGGGACTCTGACCCTCAATCTTTATTCCTTATTAAACAACTTAGAAAACACCTTGAATTCAGTGGTCTAAAGTCTAGACTACCCCACTGCCTCACCTAGCAGGTGACAGAGCAGGCACGTATTGCCACATCAAGTTTTTGTCTAAAATTATATATGTTTGGACCCTAAGTGGCTTGGGGCCAGGGAATGGAATATATAGTTTATTGGATCTTCAAGCTACTAGTCTGACCATAAAACTGGGGACAAAGAGAGGGGAAATGTCCTATACAGTCCCCCATTGGTATCTATCTCCTTTCCATAGCCACCATCCCTGTATGTCAGTATCACTCCTCAAGAACAGTTCTGTCCCCTTTTGCAGTCGTGTTCCAAGATTCACGGTCATATAATGTCACTGGGAGAATTTTGATGTTAAAATATATATTTGTGTGTGTGGTGTGTGTGCGTGTGTGTGTGTGTGCACATGCATGCACCAACAACCACTTAGGGATTGTTAAAAGCCTTATATCACTCTCTTCCTTTTTTTCAGTTCTGTGCCCAGTTCACTATCTCCGGTGCCTAACACATACACCACGATTGACTAAATTAATTAGTGTCCAAGGTCACACAGATAATAAGTGGCAGAACTGGGATGTGAACCCAGGACTATCCCTTGTACATCATAATCTGTGCAATACGTAGTCTTATTTTTTTTTTTTTGGTAAGGATTAGTAAGCCAATCTCTTTTGAGTGACTGTGGATCTCACTAAGGAGGTATTACAGTATGCTGGAGTTTGATGCAATCAATACAATGTCATTTGCAAGTAGGAGATCTACAGAATACCTCACCTCCATACAGTCATAGGTTTAAAGCTAGAAGGTCCCTTAGATGTCATACTGTTCAACTCCCCCCATTTTACAGATGAGGGAACTGAAGCACAGAGAGTTTAAGTGACTTACCCAAGGTCACATGGCTAGTAAGTGACTGATATATGAACCCAGGACCTCTGACTCCAAACCCAGTACCCTTTCTACTGAGCCACAAGTCTTCTCCCTACATTGGAAATTCCTCTTCTACGTGGACTTGTGTAGAATATCCTCCATGAGAATGGAAAAAACAAAACAAAATAACTTTAGCAAGCACAGGCCCCCCTGTTCTGTGCTTTACTCATTATTAGTAACAAGACGACTTGGGAACAAAGTTATCTCTGTAGTTGACTCCACCAAATAATCAAATTCCTTAACATATACATAGGAAACATTCTGTTGGAGAAGAGCCTTTAAGTCTACGTTTTCCTCTACTGAGTCAAGTGCTTTTTTGTAATCAACAAACAACCAACACTCCAGGATCTCATATCCTTATACATCTCAATCAATAGTATGGCCGTTAGTGTACTGTTTGAAAAAAAAAAAATCCTGTGAAGCCTGCCTATTGTTTCCCCTTTGCATTCAACTGAGATATTTTGAAAAGCAATCCAGCTTGAGTGTCTTCAAAACTGTATTGACTCTAGCATGGGATTCCTCTCTCCCTCTCTCCTCTCCTCTCCTCTCTCTTCCCTTCTCTTCTCTTCTCTTCTCTTCTCTCTCTCTCTTTCTCTCTCTCTCTGTCTCTGTCTCTCTTTTTGTGTCTCTCTGTATCTCTGTGTATCTCTCAGTCTCTCTCTCTTCATCTGTCTCTGTCTCTCCTTCTCTCTCCCTGCCTCTCTCTCTGGCTCTCTCTGTCTCTGTCTCTTCCTCTCTCTCTCTCTCTATTCTTCTTCTTCTCTCCTCTCTCTCTCTTTATCTCTCTCTGTCTCTATCTCTGTCTCTGTCTCTCTGTCTCTCTGTCTCTCTGTCTCCCTCTCCCTCTCTCTCCCCTGTCTCTCTCTGTCTTTCTGTCTATGGAAAGAGAAAGGCAGGTCAATTGTTCTTTCCAGGTTCATCTTCTTAAGTGTTATCTCCACTTGCTCATACAGTGTGACAAGTGCTTGTGTGTAACGCTTAAATGTGATGATTCTGCAGTAGCAATGGTAGCCTATTTGTTACATTCAATTCAGCAAACATTTATAAAGCACCTGACATCTTCACAGTGCTGTGCTAGGCACTATGGATACAGAAATAGAACAGTCCCTGTCCCCAAGGAGCTCACATATTCCCCAAGGAAGATACAACATGTACACAAGGTGATACAAAGTAATTGCGAGGAGTGAGCGCTAATGCCTGGGGTGATCAGGGAAAGCTTTTTATGGGAAGTGGCACCTGAACCCTGTACAATTTCTTATCTATTTATTGTCCTTCTCGCAGTTTTAATCTACAAACATTCTTTGGATGCTACAACTTAGATGTCACATCAAGTCTTCTGAAATTTCAATTGAGAAGCAGCACAATGTAGTGGATGCTTAGAGTCAGGAAGATTTAGGTTCAAATTCTACCTCAAACACTTGTAAGTTGTATGACCCTAGACAAGTCATTAAACCACTTTGAGCCTCAGTTTCCTTATCTGAAAAATGGGGATAATAATAGCATCTATCTCACAAAGATTGTTGTAAGGATTGAATAAAATGATATATATATATAAAGAACTTTGTAGGCCTTAAACCATTTAATAAATGTAATTTATTATTCCCATTTACCCTTCATTATTTTTGTCATTTGGTGAGACAATACTGCTCATAGGCGTCCGTTATCTTTCTCTGCAATGTTTTGCAAATGAGGCTATCTTGTGAACAAGTGCTGTCTTTGCCTTCCATATTTCTCTACTTGGTAAGATGATTGGCTCTTATTGGCTTTGATGCTTTCTGGATTCTTTTGGGGGACATCACAGTTGTTATATAGTGTTGCATATTTGCATATGTTTCATTACTCTCCTGCCAGATTGTAAGCTCCATGAAGGTAGGGAACATATCTTGATAATCTTTGTAAATTCCCAGGCATTGGGCACAGTACTTTGTACAGAGTAGGCATTTAATCATGGTTGTTAATTGAATGGCTGAATAAGTAAGTAAATGAGTGAGTGAATGTTAATCGCTTACATTTCTGTAGTGCTTTACAGAGAATATGGGTATATGTGGCATTCGAGGAGTACTAGCACCTCTGGCATGAGGGCTTGCTGAGACCTTTTCAGGGCTGTTCATCCACCTTTGGTGTCCACCTGTCACCCAACTCTTACCTGTGGTTCCAAGAAGCCATAGCATGTGGACTGGCCACACCCCAGTAAAACCTTGTCAGCAGACTACTAAACCAGGTTGAGGGTAATCAACAATCCTCAAACCCAAGGATGTCTACCCCAAGCATGTGAAGACTTCTCCCAGCACAATGGTCAAATGAGAACAATTTGTTTTAATGGCCATGAAGACAGCTGAAGCAGGTACCGTGGAATGCTTCGAGCTTGGTCAGACATGGAAGACGCCAGAGTCATCCACTGCATCCTGTGCCATCACCAGTCATCTAGACTCTTGTCCTGACACTAGACTTCGATAACTCTGGAAAAGAGAGTGAAGCTGATGGCTTTGTGCAACCCTGCCTCACTTAAATCCAATTCACAGGCAAGTCACCACCTCACCCCATGATCTCATTGGTTTGTTTCAAAAAATGAAGGACCAACAACAACCAAGAATATACCACCCCATTCATTCTGACTTAATCTTCATAAGAACCCTTTGAGGTTGGCAGAACAAACCCTGCTGAACTGTCTATATTTTAAACAGTCTCACTAAGTCTAACTCACTAAGTCAGACACTAAATTCAGATTAAATCTATGGACCCAGGTTCTCAAACAAAAACTAGATCTGAAAGAAATAAAGCTTTGCAACCAATGAGAATTCTGAAGTATGAAGCAATATTTCAGGGCTCTACTATCCCATTTCCTTTGGCTACTAAAATTTCTACCGTTGTTAGGGCATTTTTATTCAGCTGTGGTATTTTAAAAAGGCTGAATAATATTACAGTGCATTATAAACGTCTTTAAGCCTTCAGATTTTTCTCATCTGCTTGCAAAGCACACACACACACACACAAAAAAAAAAAAAAACAGCCAAGGAAATGTTTTCAAGGCCAATTAACTCCTACAGGAGTTTCAAGCAGAATGCTATAATTTAAATGTAACCTGTGCCTGGAGCCTGGAATTTGCATAAGACGCTTCTCATTGGTGGAGAGAACAATACTCAATGCTCAGTGCCTGCATGAAGGGTGGAGTTGGCTAGAACCTAGAACTGTGAGCTGCCTCTCTGGAAGCAGGAAGCCAGAAGCCTGAAGAAAAATCTCCCTTCTCCCAGGTTCTCACCAATCCTGCCATTAATGTAGACATTCTCCAACAAGGAGAAGAATCTCATACCAGATCTGAGCCCTGAGTTACGTAAACAATGAAATTTTTTAAACAGTCAATTCATCTTGTTGGATTTCATCCAAAATGAGTCTTGAAAATATATTGAGAGAAGAAATAAAGAAGTCAGTACTACAGTGAATTCTTATTTGTTGAGTTGTTCAACTATGGAAATGGAAACTGTGGGAAAAGGCAAAATCTTTTCTGTAGAATATTGGAATCTTTTGAGTTGGAAGGGGGCTCAGTAAGGATTTATTCAGCTCCTTAAGTACTACTATGTTAGGCACTGGGGCTATATAGAGAAAAACCAACTAGTCCCTGCCCTCAAGCAGCTTACATTATACTGGGGCAATACAACATGCGCAGGAAAAAGAAAAAAAAAATTATATAAGGTAATTTCAAAAAAAAAATTAGAATACTTAACCACCGGGAGAGACCAGGATAGGACTCATGAACAGAAAGCAGGGTTCTAAGAGATGGAGGTGAAGAGAAAGAGTACTCCAGACATTGGGGATAGCCTAGGGAAAGGCAGAGAGGTAGGAGAATGCAATGTCGTGCTCCAGGAATTGCTAGCAGGCCAGTTTGACTGAGGCAGAGAATGAAGAGGGAGAACGATATTTAATAAGACTGGAAAAGGAGGTGGGCTACGTTGGAGGAATTTCAAGGTCATCCTGAGGAGTCACTTTGAGGAAATAGGTAACAATCAGAAATTTTTTTAGTAAGATTTGTGTTTTTGGAGATAGCAATATGAAGCATCTTAGAGATTGGTTGGTCTGTGTGAACCCAGGTATTCCTGATTCCTGACTGACAAAGAGGCCAGTTGTCCAACCACTAGATCCTGCAGAATTACAGATAGCAAACTCTGTGTCAATAGGGTCCCACAGACAGAAATAACAAAGTCAGAAGAAAGAAGAAGTTTATGGTGAAATATGACAAGCTCAGTTTGTAATGAACTTGAGTTTAAGGGGGCAATGGGACATTCAGGTAAAGATAGACTGTGAAGGGGTTATAGATAGGAACCTGATAGTCAAAAGAGAAATCAGACCTAGAGAGAGAGATTTGGGAGTCATCTGCCAAAAGGTGATGTTTAAAGCAATAGAAGTAAATGAAACTGCTGAGGGAGAAAGCATAGATAGAGAAGAGAGAGCCGCTATAGTAGATCTTTGAGAAATGTCCACATGAAAAGGTTAGGAAGATAACGAAGATGGCGGAGGAGACAGAAGTGTTTTGTAGCAGAGCGCTGGACAAGGAGGGTGCAAGTCCTGGGAACGTGCATGTTTGGTGAACCTCTTTCTGAAAGTGTCCAAGGAGAAATGGAACGACTTAGCTCTTGACTTCAGAGAATGCTCAGGCATCGTGTAACTGCTAGCTGTCTGTTTATTGTAGAGTGAAGAAAAGCCTTTTGATGGGTTACTGAACCAGAATTGATTGTGTATACAAAAGACATTAACCAGTCAAATTAAGTCTCTCTTTTTTCTGATGGTGATTGAGTCAAGGGCTGCTGAATGCTTCTGGAGAAAGACAGACAAAAACAGAGTCAGAGAGAGAGACACACACACACACACAGAGACAGAGACAAAGACAGATACAGAGAGAGACACAGAGAGACAATTAACACTAGTAGTCTGACCTCTGTGCCCATCCAACTATTCATTCTCTCCACTTGGACCAATATATTGTCCTAAGAATGGCATGGCTATTTTTTCTATCTCTGTTCTTCCTTTTAGGTGAAGGAGTATAGGAAATAACTACAAACTTATGATCTTTGAAAGGTCAGAGGAGTGAGTCACTAGATTTCAAGAACTAGAGTCCATAACAGACTTTGCTGGAAGTTAAGCCCAGTGCACTATCACATCCCTGAAAAGTATCCTGCTTGACTCAGTCCAGTAATACACCCACCTGGTAGCCTAGATATAATGTCTTTTTTTTTTTTTTTTTGCTTTTTTCTTGGTGAGGTAATCAGGGTTAAGTGACTTGCCCATGGTCACACAGCTAGTAAGTGTCAAGCGTCTGAGGCCAGATTTGAACTCAGGTCCTCCTGACGCCAAGGCCAGAGCTCTATCTACTGGTCCACCTAACTGCCCCTTAGATATGATGTTTTGCAGAAAGCTGGAAGCAGCTAGTTGCCTTGGAGGATAGAGCGCTAGACCTAGAGTCAGGGAGATCAGAATTCAAGCCTAGCCTCAAATGCTTACTAGCTGTGTGTCCTTGGGCAAGTCACTTAACCTCTGTTTGTCTTAATCCACTGGAGGAGAAAATGGCAAACCACTCCAATATCTTTGCCAAGAAATCCACATGAATAGTGTGGTCCATGACGGGGTCACAAAGAATCAGACATGACTGAACCGCAACAACAATAACAAAGAAATGACTCATCCCAGGAGCAATGCCTCACCCAGAAACAGACGTGGTGGGAAGGCTTTGTAGCAAGGACTTTAAATCTGAGCTTATCCTCCCTAAGGACTGAGGTGGTAGAGGGGGAAATACTTTGTAACTTCTATTCTTGTTATCTATTTTCAGTAAATATCCCTTTGTAAAAATTCACTGATGTTAATTGTTTAAATGATAGTGGGTCACTAATCATTGATGTCAATTATATTGAGGAGATATTAAGTGATGACTGATACTGGAACACATCAGAATGGAGGCTTGAGCCAATAACAATAGAAAGACACTCCGATCATTCATGGATAGCCTTAAGACCCCAAGGTGGAGCTGTAGTTGTCCTCTGGGCACCCAACTTGCCAGTGTAAGTGGAGGTTGGGATAAGAACTCCCAAAGTCTACATTTTAAAGAAGTAAAGGAAAGTCAGAGAATGTAGGATTTTAAAAACGCAAGAAGATAGAGTATCTAGAAACAAGGTGGTCAATAGTTCTAAAAGATACAGAGAGGTTAAGGCAGATATAGCCTGAAAAATAAAAAGACCATGAGATTTGGAAATACCGAGTGTTGATTTGGAGAGCCTGGTTAACTCCTTGAAGTTGAAAGGATGAGCTATTGTTTGGGACTTTGAATGTACCTCCTAGAGAAACACAAACAATTCTATAGTGGCAGATTGGCTCAGGGCATTGTGCCTCTTTCTCCTGGGCCTATAAAAAGGAGCAGACAGATCTTCCGGAATTTTTCAGTCTGATAGATCCAGAGAGATCTGAGGCCAACCAGAGACCAGAAACTAGAATTTGGTCCATTGGCATAGGTGTACATGTTTGTGTATGCAGAATAAATGCAAATATATTTGATGCAGTTAAATATAAAGTAATTTGGGAGGATGAACACTAGCCTTTGGGATGATTGAGAAAGGCCTCATGCCAAAGAATGTGCTTGCACTGCACCTTTAAAGAAAGAAAGGGATCCTATGACATAGAAATAAGAAAGAAGATCAATCTAGGCATATGAGATGGTCATTTTAAAGGCAGAGTAATGGGAGCTTAAGTGTCATATGTCAGGAAGAAAGGAAAAGTTTCAGTACAGGTTCAGCTGCATTGAAGCAGATTCCAAGAGCAAGGAATAATGTTCAATGAAGCTGGAAAGATGGGTTGGAGCCAAGTTAAGAATACTTTTAAAAGTTCCACAAACTACCTTCTTCCTAACAAATATGTGATGGAATCTGGGTGAAGACCATAATGTAATAAAAATAGTCATTGGTTCAGGGACAGCAAGCAAAAGACATAAATCCAAATGGTGACTTAACAATGAATTCCTAAATAATGAGTGGGTCAAAGAACAAATCATACAATTAATAATTATGTGAAAGAAAATTATAATGATGAAACAACATACCAAAATTTCTGGGATGCAGCTAAAGCCGTTCTTGGGTTTTTTTTTAGGCAATTGGGGGTAAGTGACTTGCCCAGGGTCATATAGCTAGTAAGTGTCAAGTGTTTGGTCTGAGGTCGGATTTGAACTCAGGTCCTCCTGACTTCGGGGCCAGTGCTCCTTCCACTGCGCCATCTAGCTGCCCCTAGCTAAAGCCATTCTGAGGAGAAAAATCACATTAATTAAATAGAAAAGGAAAGGATTAATGAAGTGAATATAAATTTTTAAAAATTAGAAAACCAATCAATAAACAAACCTAAAATAAGCACAAAAGAGGATATATTAAAACTCAAAGGAGAAATATACAAGTTGGAAACCAAAATAACCCACAGAAATGATAAACAAAACTAAAAGCTGGTTCTTTGAAAAACAACTAATGAAACTGATAAACTTTTATCTAATCTGGTTAAAAAAGAAGAGAATGGATAATCAAATGAATAAAATAGCAAATAAGCAAGGTGAAATCACAATAAAACCAGAAGAAAAAAAAATTATCAGAATATATTTTATACAGCTATAAACTAACAAAACTGGGAACACAAGAAAATAGAGAAATACCTTCAAAAATATAAAATATCCAACCTATTGGAGCAGCTAGGTGACGCAGTGGATAGAGCACTGGTCCTGAAGTCAGGAGGACCTGAATTCAAATCTGGCCTCAGACCAAACACTTGACACTTACTAGCTGTGTGACCCTGGGCAAGGCACTTAACCCCAATTGCCTCACCAAAAAAAAAAAAAAAAAAATTTTAAATATCCAACCTATTAGAAGATCAGATGGAGATCCCAAATAATCTAATCTCAGAAAAAGAAATAGAGCTAGCTGTAAAGGAACTACAAAAACAAACAAACAAACAAACAAACAAAAAACTTCTGAAACTGGTGGATTCACAGGAGAATTTAATCAAACTTTTAAAGAATAAGTAATACCCATACTTCATAACTTATTCTCAAAAATTGAGAAAGCACTGGGCAGCTAGGTGGCACAGTGGGTAGAACTCCAGCCCTGGAGTCAGGAGGACCTGAGTTCAAATACAGCCTCACACGCTTGACATTTACTAGCTGTGTGACCCTGGGCAAGTCACTTAACCCCATTGCCTAGCCAAAAACAAAACAAAACATACATATCAATGGACAGTGAATCATAATAATAATGAACATTATTATAAGGGGTCCACTAGGTGGCTCAGTGGATAGAGCACCAGCCCTGGAATCAGGGGGACCTGAGTTCAAATCCGGCCTCAGACATATAACACTCACTAGTTCTGTGACTCTGAGCAACTTACTTAACCCTACTGCCTAGCAAAAAAAAAAAACAAAAAACAAAAAACAAAACCAAAACTCTAGAAAACATTCTACCAAAATCCTTTTATGAAACAAATCTAATCCAAATACCTCAGCCTAGGAGAGATAAAACACAGGAGAACTATAAGTCAATATCATTAATGAATACGGACTCAAAAATTTTAAATATCATCCTGTCAAACTAGGGTCATTTGTTACAAGAGTATTGTTTATCTTTTTCAAATACTTTTTTCAATTGAGGGTGGGAGAGAAAATAGATTTTTGTTATCTGAAAAAAAAATCCATTTTAAAAAAAGGTTTAAAAGTTTATACTTTATCCTAGAAGTGAAGACCCTTTAGTTGATTGCTTAGGACATTCACATGGTCAAATCTATACTTAAGGAAATTTACTTTTGGGGCAGCTAGGTGGTGCAGTGGATAGAGCACTGGCCCTGAAGTCAGGAGTACCTGAGTTCAAATCCGGCCTCAGACCAAACACTTCCCACTTACTAGCTGTGTGGGCAAGCCACTTAACCCCCAATTGCCAAAAAAAGAAATTTACTTTGGCAGCAGTGCATAGGATGAACTTGAGGAAGCTACGTGACGCAGTGGATAGAATGCTGGGCCAAATTTGAACTTGGGAAGATGAGTCTTCCTGACTCCAGGCCCAGCACTTTATCCACCATGCCACTTAGTTGCTCCACATGCACACATACACACACATGTCTAATCACCAGATTAATAGTTTTGACCCTCCTACCTTGAATTTCTAAATTGCTAGATTGTTTAATAATAATAATAATTAATGATAATAATAATAGTAAATGTCTTGGACAAAAGAGATTCGGGAGACAGCCTTCCAAGACTAAACTTGATCCATGTAAGTATATAAAGCATGAAGTACTGGGTCATGGGTGACAGAAGTTAGAAGTCATTAGTGACTTTTGAAAGACCAATTTGCAAAGAAACTAGAGAGGGGTTAGAAGCCGGATTGCAAAGGTTTGAGGAAAGAGTGGGTAGTAAACAAGAGTAAGCATTAGGTATGGATAGCTTTTTCTTTCCAAATAAGTTTAGCAGTGAAGAAGAGAGAAAATATGAAGTGATAGCTGAAGGGCAAAGAAGGGTGTGGGGAAATGTCCTTTTTTCTTTTTTTTGGATTGGGCATAATTTGTAGGTAGATGGAAAGAAGCTGGTGGAGAGAGAGAAAGACTGAAGACACAACAGAGAGAGGTAGCATGACTCTAGAGCAAGCCTGCACAACCTGCGGCTGGTCAAAGGATTTTGGCAGCCAGTGGGGAAAAAAAAATTTTTCACAGACCACCCAAAATCCTTGCCCCCGGGCCACAGGTTGTGCAGGCCTGCTCTGGACCTAGATCCTAGAGAACATGGAAGGCACAAGGTCAAGGACACAGGTAGATGGATTCCCTTTGCTAAGGAATAATGCCTTTTCTTCTCTAAACCAAGTCAAAAAAGAGAGAGTATGATGATGCTGAAAAGATCTGAGAAATGAAGCAATGGGTTGTAAAGAAGCTCACCTTAAATGATCTCAGTCTTCTCAGTGAAGTAGGAAGCTAGGTTAGCTGTCATAAGTGTGGAAGATGAAGGTAAAGTTGGAGAGGAGAGGGAAATAAAAGCATTGGGGAAACCACCATGGGAGATGAGAGAAGACGTTAGCAAGTGTAAAGGAGAATTCTAAGCTGTTGAACAGCAATGGGGGACCAGCCAAGGTTATGGAACCAAAACTTGTGGTGGGCGGCACCACCTCAGTTCCTTGATTTTTCTCCTGAGATACCCAGCAGTCTTGGAGCAGAAACAGAGGAATAAGATAATAAGGGTTATCCAGGAATAAAGATTCATAGGTCAGGAAGAGTAAGTTGGTAGTGGGGAATGCAGCAAGAGATTCTAGGTTAGTATCTGGTTAAATATTAAAATAGCTGGGTCCAGAAACCAGGAGATGTGTTGAGAGAACTATGAAAATTTTCTTCACATTTCCCCAAAGTCAAATAAAGATATTTTATCATCATGACTCTCTTTGTCTTCATCACTTTTATTCTCCCTCATTTATTAAAAGCTAGATGATAGGCACACTCAGGTTTTAAACAAACTATATATAGCAAGTAGGGAGTACTGTGATTGATACTAGGAAAGGCCGTGGGTATATGACTTGGGCTTTTCAATACCTACCGTTAATTCCCCAGGCTCTTACCTTATGATGTATTTATTCTCTGGCTCCATTCTACTTGGACCACATCCCACTCTTTCTACCCTTCATTGAATGTTATGTAAATCACAAGCCTCTAGCATAGAATCATTATCTCAGTAAGAGGTGGATTGAATTATATACATGTATAGTAAAATTAGAAGCATCAGTTGGACATAGCATTGACATTTTGTTCAATCTCAGGTCTTACCTCCTCGATTAAGAAAAAAATCCACTCAGGTTGGTGTCCACTTCTCCTCTCCCTTCAGCCTTTCAGCCATAGCACAAGAAGAGAAAAGAGAACAAATCTGGAAGTCAGTATCCTATGATAGACCTCCTGTTACCTAGTAAAAGTGGGACGGGTAATTCACAATCTAGTTTCTATACTGAGAGTAAATATTGCTATGGAATGCTTCAGTGATTCTCCTTGTCACAGATACATGGAAAAGCAGGATAATAGGACCCTGGTTCTAGGAATTGAGGAGCTCTACTCTGTCAGGTCAGGAACCCTGATGCAGGATCTGTCCTGCAATCCCATAATTTGTTTCAAACAATGTAGTTCCTAAATGATTGGAAATATTATGCTTCTTTTCTACAATCATTTTGTCTCAACCAGATTGAAAAAATAATTAATGGTATATTCACAAAGCACTAAGAAGCCAGAGACAAAAATGACTTGCACTGCACTTTTTGACAACCATGAGCCTGAGACTTATTTAAAAGAGAAAAGCAAAAGACTATAGCAAATGCATTATCTCCAAGTTATTAGAGGGATCAGGGCTGCTGACTTTTAAAAAGGTTTATTGATACTCTTTTAAAAATATCATTGTCACTTCTCACTGACTCCCTCCTTTCCCCAGTAGAACATTCCCTTGTAACAAATAGTCAAGCAAAACAAATCAACACACTGGCCACATTTAAAAATATGTGCCTCATTTAGCCCCTCTCCCACATGTCTCTTCTGAGAGTTAGAAGGCATCAGTAACATTTTGTCACATTTGGTCACTCAAATGATCAGAATTCTAAAGTTTTCAATGCTGTTTTTCTCTGCATTATTGTGGCCATTGTATAAATTGTTCTCCTGGTTCTGTTTATTTTGTTGCTCTATACTGCATCAGTTCATACGAGTCTTCTCAAGTTTCTTTTAACCCTTCATATTTGTTGTTTCTTACAGCAGTAATATTCTATTGTATTCATAGATCATAACTGGCTCAGTCAAACAATGAGCACGTATTGTGCTTTTAAGGTTTTTTCCTCCAATAAAAAAGTTATAAATTTTTTGCACATGTAGGACTTTTCTGTCTGTGTTTGACCTCCTTAGGTAGTGATATTCTAGAACTGGCTCATATTAGCACTCAGCAAATGCTACAAATCACGGCCTGATACATTGTTTAGTTGGTTTCTGTACTTAAAAAAGAGATGGAGAAAATGTTTATTTTCCCTAGAAAGCTGGTTGTTAAGCATTTACCAGCAGACTCCATTTGAGGTCTATAACTAGTAGTTGCATTGATGGGTCAAAGACTATGTACAGTTAAATGGCTTTTTTTTTTAGTATAATCCAAATCCTTTTTCTCTAGCAGTTGGATGAATTCCCACCTCCAGCAACAGTGCATTAACATGCCTATCTACCAGACCCTCTAACTTATACCATTCTTGCTCCCTGAATTTTCCAAATGAATTTATTTTCCAACCCACTTCATTTCCCAAATGGCTTCCTTCAAAGCTCTAAGTTACACTGAGAAACACACACACACACCACATACACACACACAAAAAAAAAAATCATCCCAAACATTTACACTAGGTTTCCACACAACTTCTCCCTATCACATTATTCACATGACAAATTTTGCATCTCCCAGACCACACTGTGTTTTAGAGGAGAATGCATGCCCCAAAACTAATAATAATGGAAAGACACATTCTGCATTAGCAAAGTGAAGATACAGGGTTGTCTTGACATTGGGCTTCATGGTTTGAAAATCTTTACTCATGCAACAAAGCACAACCACTCTGAATGCCAAATTAGCATTGCTGGAGACAGGCCCAGGAGGACCAGCAACTATGATATTGCATATTCTATTAACTTGTTTTCAGATTGGGCTCAATAACCACTGGAAAGATGATATTGCTCTGGAAATTACAGAATGATTGACTGAATTATTTTCACTCCACGTCCTGATACAGGAAGAGGAAGGATTTTCTTGCTTCTTTGCATGACTTCCTGTCCCTAATTAGAATATTTTAAAACCCTATTAGAGAGATAAGGTGACAAAAGGCTGAATTATAAACTCTTCAGTGACCATTGCTCCCACAGACAGGAATATGTAGGGAGACTAATTTGAATCCTCAGATTTCAACTGTATGTGACAGAACATATAGGAAAATTCAAGTTTCATTGTTAGTGTAAAAGGAAGATGCTGAGGGTAGCAAGGTTTTACAAAATGAACATTATTATAAATATTTCCAATAAATATGAATTTGAGTTTTCCAAATAATGGAGCTATGTTTGCCCATTACTCTGGAACTTGGAACTTGCATCTTTACCTCTGCAGTTTCATTGAAAAGTTCTTTGACAAGTGTTCTACTCACACCATGGGAAAAAATACAGAGGAGTGTCTACCCAACTAAAAGGGACAAGACAGCCCAAAGAGAATACCTCTCAAAGACAAAAAACAAAAGCAAAAGGTACAGAAGAATGACCTGCCTGTCAGCATCTTTGGTCAACATCTACATTGTTCTAACACATCCAGCAGATACCTGAGCTCTGTGGTATTAGCTCAAAATTCCAAGAGGAACCCCAAGGATTACCCATTTGGATCAGAGCCAGGTGGCTCAGTGGCTAAAGCACTTTGTCTGGAGTTAGGAAGACCTGAGTTCAAGTCCACCTTTGGAACTGAATAACTGTGACCTTGGGCAAGTCACTTGATTTCTGTCTCAGTATCCTCAGCTGTAAATTGAGAATAACAAGCAAATATCTCTCAGGGTTACTGAGAATCAAATGAGATAAGAAGTTTAAAGTTCTTACTATAGTACTTGGCACATAGTAGGCACTTAATAAATATTTGTTTCCTTCTGTAATGCATATCTCATTACTATATGCTTACCCTCATTTGCCTCCTTCCTAGTAGACAGGGTAAATGGATGAGATTGATGGGAACCAAGAGACTTCCTTTATATCAATTATAAGAATAATAATAATCTCTATACACTAGCAGATTCTAGATAATGTAGATTTTTTCATGACATTTTTTTTTCTTCCAGTGCTCATTTATGTTCCAGGCTACTTGGGATGGGAGAAGAAACAGAGGAAATATTATGAGAAAGTGTGCTTCCCCTGTTTAATTCAATTCAATTTAACCAGCCTTTATTGAATATTTGCTATATGGCAGATGGGAGCAACTAGGTGGCACAGTGGATAGACAATGAAGTGTCAGGTATTGAGTCTGGAAGACTCATCTTCCTGCGTTCAGATATGACCTCAGACACATACTAGCTGTGTGATCCTAGGAAATTCACTTAACACTGTTTACCTCTGTTTCCTGGAGAAACAATAAGTAGGCAGAAAGGCAACTAGGTAAAAAGTAGTGGATAGAGCTGAGCCTGGAGTTAGGAAGACTCATCTTCCTGAGTTCAAATCCAACCTCAGATACTTACTAGCTGTGTGACCTTGGACAAGTCATTTAACACTCTTTGCCTCAGCTCATCTGTAAAATGAGCTGGAGAAGGAAGTGGCAAAGCACTCCAGTATCATTGCCAAGAAAACTCCAATTGGGGTCACAAAGAATTGAATGTGACTGAAAAATGATTAATTTCAGGGGGAAGGAACAAACCATCATGGGGGAAGCTGTCAGGATAGGCATCCTGTAGGAAGTGTCTCTTGAACTGAGCTTTTAAGAAAACTGGAATTGAGGGGAGAGACCATTCCAAGCACTGGGGACAGCTTGTACAAAGGCACAGACAGGAAATGCACAGGAAATAGCGAGAGTAGTCCAGTCTGGTTGAAATGTATAATGTAAAATAATTTTGGAAATGGAAGCTAGAACCAATTGTGGAGAAGAGTTTGACTAAATAGGATGATAGATTAAGAGCTCAAAGGGACCTGAGTTTATCTAGTTCCCCCTCCCATCATTTTACAGATGAAGAAACTGAGACCCAGAAATATTAAGTGATTTACAACTGGAATATAAAATCCTTAAGAGAAGGGATTGTTTCATTCTTTGTATTTTTATCCCAAACACTTGGCACAGTGTCTGGCATCTAGTAGGTACTTAATAAATGTTTGATTGCCTGCCAAATGTCCCATTAGTATCATGCAGAACAGCTGAGTTTCAAATCCAGATCATTTTACTACAGAACTATTGACTAATATGATGCTACATTGACTCCTACAATATTCCTGTGTGGAATAAGTTGTTGTGGTTGTTTGTCCTAGAGGACCATGACATCAGGAAGTGATTATGCCATGACTTGCAAGTGAATTGGATTTAAGTGAGGGAGGGCTGTGCAAAGTCACCAGCCTCACTTTCTCTTCCAGAGCTATCAGAGTTCAGTGGCAAGGTACAGATCAGGACTACTGGAGGTGGCCCAGATGCAGTGGGAGATCTTGACCTTTTTAAGCTAAAGTCTTTCCCAGGTCTCAGTCTGATTGTGGCAGCGCCCATTCAGTGATTAATGAGGCAAAGAATGGCCTCTTTTACTTAGTCAAAAAACAAAAACTAGCAAAAATCTGGAAAGGGGCAGACTCTTAGGGTTTCTGGCCATGGGGCAGTTAGAAGGAGTATACATAGAGGACGCAGGGAATAAGTTTACTTTGATGGGATGGTATAAAACCCTCTCTTACTCCTACTCTTCTGACCCCTTCCTCTCCCCCTTCCTCCTACAGAGACTGAAGAGGAAGAAGGGGCTTTGGGATCCCAGATGGGACGAGACCATTCAGAGCCTCAGTGGCTCCTGAGTCAGAGCTCTCCCTCCAGTTGGTGCTCGGCCCTCCCTGAATCCCCTCTCCCCAGCTAACATATACACATTATCTAGACAACAGACTGACTGCTTGATCTAGAAGGGAGGGAAGGTTGCGAATGGGGAGTGCTCTTGAATGGAGCTAATGGGATACTGGCCCAAGCCAAGACCTTTGCCTCTTACCCCAAAAGGAATTTGGGTCCCATTTGCCTAAGGGATTCTCCTTGAATTCTCCCACTTGATCAAGGAGGTCTCTGGCATAATCCTAACAACTGGCCTTTCATTATCTCCTAGGTCCAATCTCCCAATTCTCGATTACCCTTAACCTAGCCTAGCCCTCCACTGTCTTACCTCCTTATGGCCCCTGGCTACTTCTCACCCTTGACCCTATCTAGACTCCATTCTCAACCTCCCAGTCACTCCCCTCGAGATTCTTCCTAGATCCCTCCCACAGTCTTTCTGCATATAAGATCCATCTTATCTCCATTAAGGTGCTCAGATTCCTTAAGAACCTAGCCAATAGCTCAAAAATGTTCAGAGTCCTTAAGAGTCTGGCCAATATGGTGGATCTTTAATAAACCTTGTCTCTGGCTGAAAGAACGCTTTGGTTGAATTCATTCAGGCAGCAGCCGTGTGTCGTGATTTTGGGGTTCCAGCACCTCTGAACCTGTAGACCTCATCATAGCCATCAGGGATAACCAGGGGAAGCCTGAGGCTAGGAAACAAAATCCAATCTGGGATTCAGCAGCCTGGCAGGGGACCTGAGGGCTCTGAAAGAAGAAGGTGCAGGGAAGCAGGAGGCCTGGGTAAAGGGAACAAGGACACAAGTATCAGCAGTGTTTTAGGTGGGCAACTGCACCTGGAAAGACAGGATGACTGTGTCCACAGGACTAACTAGAAGATGGGGAGGACTCCCGGGACCCTCTGTTTGAGCTTAGGCTTAGAATCCCTGAAGGGAACCTGGAGACAGGGAGCCAAATGTCTGGGATCTGATAGGGAAGCAGCCTGATAGCCACTAGTCCAGATAAGGTGGCCAGGCAAGAACTTTGGTTCCTACATCCAAGGTGAAGTCCTGGGCGCAGAAAGGCAGAGCTTGTGGAGCTTTGTAGAGGGCCAGGTCTGAAGGCAGGGCAATCAATTCACTAAACAGGAGCTGGGGGCAGAGAGACAGGACACCTGGGTGCTGAAGGGGAGGCTGAAAACTCCTGGGTTCCTATGGGGAAAGTGTGATCCAATGGTAAACCTGGGGAAGGGGGTGACAGTGGACATTTGGGAAATGATTGGGAGTCTGGAAAAGAGTTAGGGCCAAGAACTCATCAAGTAGCCAAACCTGGGAGGGAAATGTACTCCAGGCAGATGTGGGGGGGGGGGGGGTGGCACTCACCATGAGGGCAGATGAGGAGGTCAGCCAGCAGGAGGTGTGAGGGGCCCTGGTTCGGACCTACCTGGGACCTATACCAGCAGAGCTGAGTCACGGAAATAAGTATAAAGAAGGCAAAGTTGTGCAGTCTATATATGAGGGCTGTTAAAGTCAGACAGTCAACAAGCCCTTATGAAGTGCTATTATGTAGCAAGCACTGCTCTTTCGGGTCTCCTTGAGGAGCACCTTTGACACTGTTGCATCATTTGGGAGGGGATGACTCCTTCACTCACACCATGTCATAGGAGGGGAGGGAAGGTCTTAATGCCTTCTTCTACCTGCCTCAGGTAGGTTATATGGTCTCCTCAATAATGAGTCTGGGTCTTTGGCCTTTCCATTTGTTCTTTTCTGTTCCAGGTCCAGGGAAAGACGTCTCTTTTTTGAGAACTAGAACCACAGGAATCCATAAGTCCAGGAATCCAGCCCAACACAACAGTGCTGCCAGCACAACAGTCAAACCCTGAGCAGCAAGGTCCTAGGAATACAGCCAGGCAAACCTTGGGTTTGAACTTGGTGGGACTAATGCATGTAGAAACAGAATTAAATTGTGAACCTAATTTCAAACTCCATCTCCATTGAGTTGGGGTAGGACCTCAAGTGAGGTCCTAGTGGGCCATATGTGGCCTCGAGGTTGCAGGTTCCCCACCCCTGTGTTAGAGGAAATGTTTGTACATTTGTTCTTGCTATGTCTTTGAAATAAAAATAACTTTATAAAAGCTTACCTGATTTTAAGTGATTAAATGGAACTGGAGTGTTAGTCAATGGACTTCTAAAATGGAGGGAATCTAGCCAGTGAAGTCTTCAGTTGATGGTAGAGAAAAGAGATTTCTCAACACCTTCAGGGCACCTCAGAACCTTGTGGGGATAAAAATGTAACAGGCCTATCCCTGAGAGAACGCATCTAGAGTCAACAATGTGCCAAGAGTGCATAGGATGAATGATGGCTTGTGCACATTAGGCACTTAATAAATGCTTGTTGAAATTTAGTTGAATTCCTGCTCCTGATCTTTCTGTTGCAGATGCCCAAAGTCAGACTATTCATAAGATTGGTCGTGCTGGCTCAGGCCTCCACCTCCTGCTAAGCCAGCCCATCTGCCATGGAGAATTGCCATGACCTTTTCTTGAAGCCTTAGCTGTTACTGCTGTCTCCTACCTTACTCAAATGATCACAGAAAATGATCACAACTAACTGCTTATCTGTTTTTATGTTGTATTTTCCCAGTCAAATGAAAGCAGCTTGAGATCAAGGACTATTTTTCATTTTTGTCTTTTGTCCCAAGACCCTGCTAACACAACTGCCATATTATTGCTGCTGTTGTTCAGTTGTTTTCAGTCATGTCTGATTTTTCATGAACCCACTTGGGGTTTTCTCAGCAAAGATACTGGAGTAGTTTGTCATTTTCTTCTCCACCTCATTTTACAGATGAGGAAACTGAGGCAAACAGGGTTAAATGATTTGCCCAGGGTCACATGGCTAGTAAGTGTCTGAGGCCAGATTTGAACTCAGGAAGATGAGTCTTCTTAACTCAAGGCCCAAATGCTCTACCCACTGCACCACCAGTAGGAGCGTAGTAAGTATTTGTTGCGTTTGGAGTGGATTGAATTGAAACAGAAATTTTCATATACGAAGCTGGTCTTGAGCTTAACAGGAATAAACAGAAATGAGACAACAAAAGAAGAAAAAACTTGGATTGTTTTTCATAGAGAGGATTGATGTTGTTTGTCCTTCATTCTGGAAGAGGGTCAATGACATCAGAAGGGTAATGTCTTGACTTGCAAGTGAATTGGATTTAACTGAGGCAGAACTATGCAAAGTCATCAGCCTCACTCTGTCCCCCAGAGTCAGCAGAGTCCAGTGGCAAGACTCCCCCAGAGTCAGCAGAGGCCAGTTCAGTTCAGTTCAACTGGCAGTGGCCCAGGATACAGTGCTAAACCGTGGACTTTTTTCTAGACGGAACTAGAAAGTTCAGCAATGTGTCTCCTCCTTTGGTTGAGGCAGTGACATTCAGCCAAGTCTGATGCTGATGCAAATGGCTTTAGCAAGAAACCTGCTTCTACCCTGTTATAAATCCCTTCTCTAAAGCAAGATGGAGTTTAGGTCTTGGTAGGGAATAGCTGAGCTAAACTAGCACATTTAGAAATACATTTAGAAAGAGATTCAACATGGCATAGTAGAAAGAGAGCTGCACTTGGAATCAGAAGAGACTGGGATTAAAATCATACTTAATTACCTAGAGGACCAGCTAAGCTAGGTGGTATAGTGGATAGAGCACCAGGTGTAAAGTCAGTAAGTCCCATCTTCTTGAGTTCATATTTGGCCTCAGACACTTACCAGCCGTGTGACCCTGGTCAAGTTACTTAACGCTGTTTGCCTCAGTTTCCTCATCTGTAAAATGGGAAGAAGGAAGTGGCAAACTGCTCCAGTATCTTTGCCAAGAAAACCTCAAATGGGGTCACAAAGAGTCAGACATGACTAAATAATGACTGAAGAACAATGATTCTGGCTAAACCACTTCACTTCTATGAGACCAAAATTGGGGCTTCATGAGCCTCATCTGCAAAATGGAATAATAATGCTTGTGCGGTGCTCCCCACTCCAAAGGGTTCTTGTGCTTTGCAAAATTTAAAGCATTACAGAAATGTGGGTTGTCACTGTTCAGGTTCTCTGGATTGCACTCATATAAAGGATTACTTAGGATCAGTAACCCAACCTTATGCTCTAAACTATTGTAATGAATATGCTCTAGGCTTGCTTTTCCAAAACCAAGATGGCTGCATCTGTCTTTCAGGGTTTTAGACTATCCTGAGAGATTTGGGAGTGACTCTGTCTTTTCTAATGCTATCAACTTGAGCCTCCCCCAGATGCACTTACCCACTGTTGGGGGCCAATGACTAGCACCTCAATTCCAAAAGATGCCACTGGGATGCTAGAGCAACGCCTGACCTTCTGAAAATCACAAGGTCAAAGGGTTCAAGTTCCTTCATGTAAAAATGGAAGGTCCTTTCTCAAGGCAACATGGCCTCAGACGGGGAGAAGACCTTAAGACCTATTCCTTTACAGCTACGTCTCATCGGACATTGTGAGTGAAGGAGTAATAGTCTCCCAAAAGCAAAAGTGAAAGAAAAATGATCAAAAGACCTAGGATGAGAATGACTGACCTTTGCAAATGCCTCCGCAGCTAAGAACTTCCTCTTTACCATATAGTTAGTCAACCAGAACCAGTTACAGAATGTCTATGCATGTTCCTATCCATGTCTCTCTAAGACACTTCCCTTATATATACTCTCCCAGAAGCAGGTTCCTTAATTTTTCCACGTGGGGAGATGCTGTGCCAGGAGATCTGTGCATGCACAAAGATCCCATTATATTTTTTATTTTTAAAAATCAGAAGTCTGAGATGATGATAAACTATACCTCCAAAAGAAGATTATCAGCTTGGGCATTTATTGGATCTGTATTATGCGAGCAACCATAGCACAACCATGCCTCCCTTCCCTCACCTACCCATGCTGCCATGAGCTTCTGCTCCAAGACACTATTGCCAATGGGGGCAGGGCACGAAAAAAGGTGAAAATTTTTCTAACTCACTCCTGAGAGCTAGATTCTTTCTTATTAAGAGTCATCAAGAATGTGGTTGATCCTTCAGCCAGCCAATCGTGACAAGTTTCCTTTGTCCTCTTAGTTGTCTTTATCCAGAGGCCAACTTTTCTATTTCCATCGGTCTGATTCAGGAATTTCTTCAAATTAATCAACGACTAACAATGACCTGCTCTTTATTATGTTATATCATCAGGATGTTTAGGAAACTTCTTTTATTCTATTATCAGCTTGGTCCTAAAGAAGATATATGAGAATGCACCCATCTCTAGTTTTTTGCAGATGTAGGTAACTATGAATATGGAACACTGCATATACCCTGTTAAATTTTATTAATGCATTGGATAGTTTTGTTAAGCTGCTTTTTCCCCTACTTTCTTTTTTATTCTTTATTATAAGTGATGACTCTGTAAAGGGAATGAAAAAGGAATATATAGGGAAATGAAGGCGATAGTAAAACAAACAATTGATAATATTTCTTCAATGTCACCTTTGCTATGTAACGTACCATTGACAACCACTTATTAAAAAGGTTGGCAAATTTGGGTTGCTTTTTTAAAGAAAAATATTATCTTCAATTTCTGTGTGGAAAAACATTAGCATACCTAATGTTTTAGAGATAGAGGTTTTTTGAGGGGTTTTTTAAAATAGTATTTGCCAGATAAATACTTCATAGTGAAATACTTGCATTTTTCCAATACTTGAGTCTAGAATTATGCAAATAGTTTTGAGATCCATTGCATATCTTTTCTTATGTCTTACTTAAACTATATATCTTATTCTTCCTGTGGCTTGTTTCATGAATATAGGGATTCATCTAAATTTGTCATTGGTGAAACAAGGCAAGTGAATCTCTTAGTACAAAAAGGGATCTATATTCTCAACAATTTGGAATTTCCCTACAATGATCAATCAACAAGTATTTATTAAACCACTACTAAATGCTAGGCACTGGAGCTAACACTTTTTACCTGCATGAGCATATTTTTCCCTACACAAATGTCCTACCTTGAAGCCTCATTATGACAGGGAGATGACCCAGGGTTCTTAAAGGCTATATCATTAGAGCCTAGAAGGCTCAATCATATTTAGGTAGCAACAAATTATGTCTTACTACCAAGGATCATCCTAGCTAAATACAAAGATCACCATGAAAATCATTGTAGCTTATTCTCAAACCCTGGAAAGGATGGGAAGATACTGAAGTTCTACACAGATCTTCTTAAAATCCTCCTAATTAAATTAACATATACCTTAATTTTCAGTGATTTCAAAGCAAATTGGGCATTGGAGAAAACAGTGAAAAAATGTATTGAGAAACATATCTCAGGATTAAGAGATTAAGCTGATTATATTTTAACAGACAAGAATTGTTACCACTGCAGGAGACATTTACAGATCAGCTATTTTGGGGCAGTCAGACAATAAATTTGTAAGAGAACAAAATCAAAATTGACACCAAACTAGAATAAAGAAGATGATAATTAATGACATTTATATAGCACTTTAAGGTTTACAAAGTATTTTATAGGCATGAGCTCCCTTGATCTTTACAATAAAGAACTCTAGGAAATATGTATTAGAGGCATTATTTTTCTCTGTTTCAGGGACTGAGTACACTTACTCCACCTTGCATCTGCTGCTTTGCCTGGTTTCATCTCCCTGGAACAAGTAGCCCCTCTCAAGATAAGCTCATAGCTTTTTAAAATCTACCATGATGCTAACTCAAGCCTTGATTGATTCCACCTCCCAATGCCTTTCTTCACAGAGGGCAGAAACTGCACTCTCATGTTACTCCATTTTGCATCTACTGACCTGCCTGGTTTCAATGCCACAGAATGGGGTGCCTCTGTGCTGGTACCTCCTGGTGTCCAGTGCCCCACTCCCACTTTCCTGCCTCCTCTTGTGTTGTCATCTCCTTTAGAGTGTAAGCTTGTTGAGGGAAAAGAATCTTTTTTTTTTAATTGCATCCCTAATGCTTAGCACAGTGCCAGGCACTTGATAAATGTTTATTGGACTTATTAGATTGGATCGAGTGCATCAGCTTGCTTGGCTAATGGAAATTCCCTAAGTGGAGAGGCTAGATATCCTCCTTCCAAGTTAGTCATGATGACATTCAATAAAAGTACCTTGGAGAGACTGTGGAATATGTGTAGACATTTTGTAATTGGTTGTTGTCTGCCAATCATGTAGTTAGGGGAAACATCTTCTCCATCGTCAGCAGCTCGAACTGAGGGCATCTTTTTGTTCGTTTGTTTGTTTAATTTTTTATTAATATATTTTGATTTATCAACAATCATTTTCATAAACTTTTGAGTTTTAAATTTTTCTACCGCTCCGTCCCCCTCCAACTCCAAGATGGTGCACAATCTGATATAGGCTATACATATACATTTCTATTAAACTTATTTTCACATTAGTCATTGAGGGCATCTTTTAAAAGGCTGAGTCAACCTCAGGCTACCAGGGGTGGGGAACCTGTGGCCTCGAGGCCACATATGGCCTTCCAGGTCCTCAAGTGGGGCCCTTTGACTAAATCCAGACTTCACAGAACAAATCCCCCTTATAAAAGGATTTGTTCTGTAAAACTTGGACTCAGTCAAAAGGCTGTACCCAAGGACCTAGAGGGCCACATGTGGCCTCAAGACCACAGGTTCCCCAACCCTGGCTTTGTCCATATTCTCTTCTGTTGCTTCTTGGACTCCTTTGTTCATAGAGTTCAGTGAGAAACAATACTATAATGAGAGAAACCTTGGAGATTTTTCCCCATTAAGACCATGTGGCCCCAAGAAACAAGCCTCAGTCTTTGACCTCTGAGATTGTGTTTTTTTATTCTAGGTAAAGGGACTAAAGCCTCCAGTAAGTATTCCAGAGTCTGGGCTTTGTAGCCAGATCAAAGGAGCAAGGAGTATCCTTTGGGACCCAGCCCAAGGACTTACCAATCAGTGATGCCACCTCTGGACATGAATTGTGTGGGATCCATGTAAGTACTGAGCTAAATTTGAGACTACTCCCTACTCCACACCCAGGTGATGTAGGATAGAGTATGACCCTGAGGTTTTGAGGAAAATGTTCGTATTTTGTTCATGCAACGTTTTCAAGGTAAATATCCCTTTGTAAAAGTGAATTGACATTAAGTGGTTAAATAGAACTAAAAAGTGGGAAATGAAGGAAAAGACATAGGAATAAAGTCCCCTCCCCAATATTCCCTCTAAAACAGAAATACATCTCTTTAATCCCAATAATCTTCTATTCCTGCTATATGGCTGCAAATTCTAGGATGCCTGATTTTCTGGTAATATAAAAACAAAAAAAATCAATAAAAACCTATTTAAGAAAATAATTTAGAGTTTAAAATAAAAACTAATATACTAAATTTAGTTCAACTAAAATATAAAATGCACTATTACATACCTGCCTGGAATACAAGCTGTTTCCCTCCTACACCTGCTGCCTCCAGGTTAATAAATGCACGAAGCAGGTTAGCCCAGGGGTGCTGAGTAATGAAGCCATGACTGGCTTTAATGATAAGCAAAGACAAAAATAAATAAGTTAAACTCCTCAAGTAGATATTTTACTCGCTGTCTGGAAAGAATTGCTGTCGTATTCACTTTATACTTATTTTGTACGGATGCTTATCTCTATACATTCTTCTCCTTCTACATCCATTGCCCTGCCCCCAATGAGGGATATAAACTCTTTGAGGTCAAGGACTGTTTTATTTTTGCATAGTACAGCTCCTGGAACGTAGCAGACACTTACTAAATGAATGTTGACTGAGTAAATAACTGAATGAAGGAATGAGCAATACTACTTGGACAAGCTCCCTCACAGGGTGGCATTGAGGAAAGGGCTTTGTGAAACTTAAAGTCTTATGAGAATATGAGTTATTTCTCATATAATTTAAGGTTTCTTCCAGCTCAAAATTTTTAGAAACCTATAAAGCTAAGTCGCAGTTCCATCACATAAGATTGATTAACTAGATGCCAATGGACAGTAGCATGAAGGAAATGTTTCACCTTTCTCTATCTCTTCCTCACTTCTCTGGGCTTCATCTGTGTGGAGCAAAATGGAATAATGTTAGATCATATTCTGTACATAATTTGTACCCGATATAATCCAATAACATTTATTAAGTTTCTCCTATGAGGCAGGCACTGTGCTAAACACTGGAGATACAATTAATAAAAAGAAAGACAGTCCCTGTATAATCTAATAGAGGGGTGGAGAAAGACAACATCCAAAAGAAAGAAGGAGAGAGGTGTGGGGGAGACAGGGTCCGGCACCGGAGCATCTTGTTCCATGGAGCTGAAACCGGACAGAGCAGCAGATGCAAAGTGCAAAGTTTAAAGCTGAGAGTTCAGTTTCTGCCCTCCATAAAGGAAGGCCTTGGGAGGAGTTTGACATACCACCTTCCAGCCCTCCTTGTTGTTATTGCTGTTTGTTGTTGTTGTTGTTGTCATCCCTTTGTTGTTTTTGTTTATCCATCTTCCAGCCTTCCAATCAGAGGGGAGGGGAGGATGAGAGAGGTGGCGCCAATCAAGGGTTGAGTTAACAACCTGGTGGGTGAGTATAGAAGTGATGACCTTATCCTGGGAGAAGCATCTTGTTCCATGGAGTCGAAACCAGTCAGAGCTGCCGCATAAGAAGTAAGAAGTAGTTACTGAGGGAGAAACTCCTTGATCCACAGAGCCTTGGACTGGAAAGGACATGAGAAACTAGTAGGACATGATGTAATAGGGATGATGTGTATGTGATCTCTGTTTGAGGGCCTGCTTCCCCATTATTTCCAGGTTCTAGAGATTCTTACTGACTCCTTTGCCCTTTTCCCACTGGAAATTACCTCCTTCTTCTCAGATCTAGTCATGTTAACAAGTCACTTCATCTTTGCATTGATAATAAAACACGGAGACAATTTACTTCAAATAAATTTCATGGAAGTATGAGCAGCAACTATTTCCAACCCTGTGGCCCAAGCAAGTCATTTCAAGGGACAGAAGGTTTTGCATCTAGCTCACCCTAGTGCCATGGCACAGACCTAGTCTCAAGGTTAATAAAGAGAAGTTAGAAAAATGGAATAACAACTTGCAAATAACCATAAGAACAGCAGGTCTAAAGCCTAAAGGCTCAGGAAGATGTAGTTACTTGACACTGGAATACTACTCTCCTGTGGGAGATAGAGTGCACCCAACTTGGATCTAGGGGCAGCAGTTTGGGCATGTGGCATCGAGCCATCAGCATATACTGATTGCCCTGATGGGCAGTACAGGAAGAAGGTCCCACCAACCTGCTCTGTGTCTCTCAAATGTAAGAGAGGATTTCTACCTACCCCAAAGCTGGTTAGATGGGCATGGCACACCCAGTGCCTTTGTCAAGATAGCCATTTTCTCTCTTCCCATCCCATGCCAAGTAGTGAAAAGACTGAGCATCTTGGTGATATACAAAATAGCCCCAGAAAGTGTTTGGGGCCCTGGAAAATCAGTACTTTTCAACTATCTATTGTCTACTGAGGAATGGTGGCACTCCTTGGTGAATAGGAAGAAAAGAGCAGTGGAGAGTTAGCTAAACATCTACTTCTTGTCTTCCATAACTTTTCATCCTTGAACACTCTCAAGCTGGCTTTGTTTAGTTGGGTCTTTTTGCCAAGCCTTTTATAAACTGGTTTTTTCCTTTCATTGCTTCTTGCTTTGGGTCATATACAAATTTAATAAATATGCCATCTATGCCTTTATCCAAATAACTCATAAAAATGATAAACAGCCAAGGCCAAGAAATGATCCCTGGGGCATTCCATTAAAGATCTTCTTCCAAGTTGATTGAGGACCCATCTGTAAGGGAGTTGCTCTGACAAGATATTAAACTAACTCTAAAGATGTACCAATGTTCTCATCCCTTAATAGTGAGATAGCTTTTTTCTGATAGAATGAAAGGATGCAAATTTATTCGATGGACAAAAATTAGACGTGCCTTTGCAAGGGTTTAAACAGCAAAGCCCTGGGGACAAGTAGTTCATTTCTGAGGGAGTACAGGCTTAGGAGCACTCTGAGAAGACTCCCACAGGAAGGAGAGGAAGAAATTTCTCTCCCTCTACCCCATTTCACCATGGTATCTCATGCAGAATGAACACACCTCATCTAAGCAATTCAGGGGTTGACCAGCTCAAGAGAGTTTGAGGCACTATTGGAAGAGCAGAGACACACTCTTGACAGATGTGGACTCAGAAAGCTAGTCACTCAAGGGAGGAAGCAGAGAATGGTTAGCGATTATCACCTAGAAGTCAGACATTTTTTATTGCAATTCTTCCAAGCAGACACTTGAGTACCAGAAATTCTGAATTTGTATCTGGCCTCCTCCAACTATAGCATTTCCATGCAGACTTTGGTAAGCCAAGAAACATTTATTCAGTCATCGAGTCTTTTTTTTAGTTCTGTCCAACTCTCCGTGATCCTATTTGGGGTTTTCTTGGCAAAAATCCTGGAGTGGTTTCCATTTCCTTCTCCAGCTCATTTTACAGATGAGGAAACTGAGGCAAACAGGGTTAAGATATTTGCCCAGGATCATACAGCTAGAAAGTATCTGAGGCCAGATTTGAGCTCAGGTCCTCCTGACTCCAGGGCCAGTGATCTATCCTTTGCACCACCTAGCATCCACTATGGTAATGATTGCAGGAATATAAGGCCTGACTTTTATAAGACTAGAAACTCTTTTATTCTGTTACTACCTTTTTCATGTCAAGGATCTCTTCCGCAGTCTGGCAAAACCCATGGACCCTTTCTCAAAATAATGTTTTTAAACACCTAAAATAAAATACATAGGATTACAAAGGAAGCCAATTTTGCTGAAATACAAGGTTGTTATTTTGGCCTCAGAGGGGCAGGTTTAGCAAATAATTGTGATTATAAAAAAAAATTTTTTAATTAAGTTCACAGATCCTAGGTTAAGGATACATCCTATAGGAATTGAGCTTTCTCTGCTAAAGTCCCACTCGTTATTATAGAAGTGACTGCAGGCAGTTTCTACCAAGCTGGAAAGGGTGGAATGAATTCTGGTCAATGACAGATTGTATGTCCATCACCTGAGGAACAGAGAAAATAATCAGCAGAGGGATGACTTTTTTTATTTTTTGGCCATGGCAAATCATAAAGACTGTGTCCAGAGGTATGACCTACTAGAGATGACCTCAGAGGTCCCTTCCAGTTAAGATTCCCTCATTCTGGCATGATTTTAGGCAGGGACCAGATATGAGAAGGTAAACCATTTTATGGTAAGTTCTGAAGGAGTGTTGCAGTTTAATTGCACTCAAATCAAACACTTATTTAATATGCCTGTAAGGTGTCAGGCACTGTTCTGGGTATTAAGGAGACAAAGGCAAAAAATGAAATGCTAATAAAGCATGCCCAGCACAGCCTAGCTGACTAAGGCAGTATGATATTTGTTTGTTTGGGATTGGGGGTAGGGTTGGTTATTGGTGTTTTGGGGTTTGTTGTTGTTGTTGTTGTTGTTGTTGTTTTGGAACTGAAATTTCCTCAGTGTAGGGAGTTCTAGGCAACACTTTCTCCTAACAATTCATATTGGTACCTTTTCATTATTTCATATTCTTAGAGAGATGTCTGGGGCACTAAGAGGTTAAGTGACTTGCCCAGGGTTACACAGCCAGTATGCATCAGTCAACACTTGAACACAGTTCTTCCTGATCCCAATGCTGTCTCTATTCACCATGTCATACTGCCTTTCAAATTATCTCTTGGAAGTGGAAAAGTAAGAAAAAACTATGATCCATCCTTTGCTAACTTTCAAATTTGCCCTGACTATTAATCAGGTTGGATACAGGTAATTGTTAGTGCCTGCAGGCTCCCCCTGTATACATCTACCCATCCTGAGTACTGAACAAACAAAATTCTAGTTCTGCTGCCTTTCTTTCAGCTAAAGATTTGTCCAACAACCAGAGCGATAAAATTCCGTGATACCCAGTCACTCAACTGAGTGTTAGGTAGTACATTGAGCAAATCTGCAGATTGTGATTAGAAGGTTTCAGATCCTCATGAAAACCATTATTAAGGCTGAATTAGTTGATCCCAACTGGGCCTGGGAGAGAAGGGTCCCCAAGGGAAAGCTGGGGCTGGAGCCAGGAGTTCCCCTTACCTTGCCATTAACCTCCTCCACTTTTAGCCAAACCAGATGTGGAAATAAAGGATTAAAAAAAAACAGAATAACTATTTCATGCAATTCTTTTCAAAGGCTCCAATTTCAAATAAAGTGCATTAGCCCCACTTAGTGGAAGGAGAAGTGACTGGACTAAAGAGTGAAAGAACATAGACCCAATCAGTCTGTCAGTCACCCTGGCTGCTTAATTCCAATGCCTGGGTACCAGTAAGGCTTTTTAATGAGCACCTCGTAGGAGCCAAAAGCAGGGCCTGGAGTTTCAGTGAATATTTCTATAGGCTGCAATTACTCAGAATGATAGATTCACACAACCTTAAAGCTGGAAGGAATCTTGGTGATCAACTAATCCAGTCCAGAGAGAGAGAAAGAGAGAGAGAGAGAGAGAGAGAGAGAGAGAGAGAGAGAGAGAGAGATTAAACTTCTGATCCAGGGGAACAGTGTAGAAAGTATAGAACTTATCCATCAAATGAATCCAGAACGTACCACATTACCACATCTCAATGCCTGGGATAACATTGCCTCTAAGACTAGAGTGGTGAGTCCTCAGGATTCTGTAGCTACTGATTTCTGGCATGAGTGGTGGGCAGGGAGGAATGAGGGAAAGATGGATCGAATATCTCAGTGTTTTCCAACACTGACAGGAGAAGACAAAGTCCAAAGAAAGCCCCCTCCCATTCCTCTCCCCTGCCCTGTCTTCTATCTTGAATTATCCCATGTCCCCTGAGATTTCCTGGGTAAGAGCATCACCAGTTAAACTACCATCCAGAATTCTGAGGGATGTAGTCCTAAAGAAAACATAGTCCATATCCAGGGACGTTGCCCCCACTCCTTTGCTTAGTCTTAATAGATCTGTGGTGGGGAAATAAAAAGAATGGAACTCCTAGGCCTTGATCACCCGATTTCCCCCACCTATATGCCACTTTGAACCATTGGTGTAGGAAAATAGGGGGAAGGGGGAAGGAATGGGCACCTTCGGGTCATCTAGACATACTCAGCAATTTTAGGGTGGTGAGCTTTGGGGATGGAGAACAGAGTTAAAGAAGCCAGAAAAAAAATTAAAGCATCCATTTTTTCTTTCCCATCTTAGCTTAACCGATAAACAGCCTGTGGGAAAGGAACCACAAGGGAATGACTGCAATAAGCTTAAATGAGATAATACATATAAAGCTCTTTGCAAACCTTAAAGCACTATATAAATTTCAGTTACTATTATTATTATTACACTACCAAAAAATGAAGTCAAAACAGGAGAAGTTCATTTGACTAACGGTACCACCTTGTTTAATCCCCAAGACAATACAGTTAGAAAACAATACAATATGCCCCTCTCTCCCCCATTCTGGGGAGGAGAGGGAAGGTGATAATTGAAGCCTATGAGGTGTGTGTGTGTGTGTGTGTGTGTGTGTGTGTGTGTGTGTGTGTGTGT
>NW_020940360.1:35469899-35512184 GCF_900497805.2 Vombatus ursinus
TGTGTGTGTGTGTGTGTGTGTGTGTGTGTGTGTGTGTGTGTGTGTGTTGGGAGCTCCATAACTATTTCTATGGCTATATTAGTACAACATTTCTACAAATGGCCACGTAACTGTAGCAACAAGCCTATATCTAGTTCTGTTCTCAGTTGGAAAAAAAAACACTCATACTTAACTGTGACTTTTGAGTACTCTGTACACCACAAAGGCCTAGAGCTCTGAAGTTTTCCTACATAAGTGCAGCAGGAGTGATGTAGCCAGCTCAGTACTAAATAGCCCCCATTTTCAGATGAGGAAATAATCCCTTTTTGATTCATGGTGACTAGGAGCTGTATTAAAAGGGAATGGCAAGATCTGTTTAAATTTTATTTTTTTAAAAAAAAATTAAAATAATATAAAAATAAAGAGGCTTCACAAATGAACTAAGAAGAATTGCCTATTCTTTGGACTATAAGAAATGAGAAAAGATGGCTTCTATTCTCTCTGAAGGAATAGACTTTATTGGGACACAGCCAACACCAGTTCTCCCTTGGACTTTAAGCTGGGGAAGAGGAGAGTTTTCTCCCCTCCCAGGGTCATTGTTGTTTGTCCTTCATTTTCAAGGAGGACCAATGATAACAGCCTACAATGACAAGTGCATGTACTTGCCTATGGGAGCTTAAGGCTGGACCTCAAGTCCCCATATGCCTATTCTATTCCTGGGCACAGATTACCAAAAGGAATCCTGAGAGACAGATATTTCCAGTCTTGATAACTCATTTATGAGTTTCAGATTGCCTGGGTTCCCAGAGTCTGTGTTTGCTGTCCAGCAGAAAGTACTTCCCACAATGACCCTGCTTCTCAGAGGGAAAAACAACCACTGCCAGGAAGATGCTTCAATGGAAAGGCCTGAGAAAGCCCAAGCCATGCCCATGCTTGCCAGAAGATTTGAAATCGTGGGGAGCTCAAGTGGATGTGAAATATCTGTTTAGAAGCCCTACACAGCTGTCTTTAATCCTCCGGGAGAGTATAATAGAAGGAATAAGCAGCTGGGTGGTGTATGAGTGGAGCAACAGATAGAGAGCTGGGCTTGGAGTCAAGAAGACCTGAATTCAAATATGGCCCCAGATAAAAGCTACGCGACCTTGAACAAGTCACTTAACCGCTGTTTGCCTCAATTTTCTCAGCTATAAAATGGGGTTATTAATAGCATCTACCTCTTGGCATTGCTGTTGGATTCAAATGAGGTAATATTTGTAAAGCACTTAGCATAGCACCTTGACATAGTAAGCACTAAGTGCTAGCTATTGTATTTTTCATGTTTTAAGTTTCTGTTAGTGCCTGCTGCTGAGTGTTTCGTGCTTTAAACATTTCTTTTGCAGTGGAAGAATTAAATAGCTGTCTTATGCCTTATATTTACTTTGTATATTGAGCAACTTTTCTAGAAAGGACCCTGTTAATCCCTTTTAGGAGAAACCCTAGAAATGAGCCTTTACCTCAGCTTTGTTGCACAGATTGTCCTTGGAACATTGATGTTGTTGTTGTCTGTCCTTCGTTCTTGATGAGGACCACCGACATCAGGAAGTTGATGACATGACTTGCAAGCGAATTGGGATTAAGTGAGGGAGGACTGTGCTAAGTCACCAGCCTCACTTTCTCCTCCGGAGCCATCTGGGTCCAGTGGCAAAATGTAAATCAGGACGACTGGAGATGGTCCCGAGAACATTGGTGTAGAGGCATAACGAAGCAGTGGGTGTGAGATAAACACAATTCCCTGTATGCGGGAATCATCTTCCACCAGATCTAAAACCCCGTCTACTTCTGCCCAGAGCCAGAGCCCATTGTGGAAGGATTCCTCCTTAGACTATGGGTAAACATAAAGAAAGGGTTTAATAGAAATCATCCAACACGAAATGATTGAAACCAGAACAAAAATATTTTTGAGTGTAAGAAAGTAAATTATTTTTAAAATACAGAGTATCTTTTGAATTTAAGGATATATCTGTAATAGTATTTCTTAGATTGTATTCTTTGGCACTCTGGGGTTCTGCAAAACCCTCCAAGGGGTTCTAGGAAGACAAAAGTTGTAATGGAGGACTAGTACATAAAGCAAACACTTCTACTTTGCTCGACCCTATCAGTTGCACACAGTGTGTATGTGTTCAATCAGCATAGAAAACCATTGAAGTTGAAATTAATGATGGAGTCTAAAAGTTGGCTTCTTCAGCACTTCAGCAAGAAGCCAACTTGTGGATTAAAACTGATCTTGAATCTGAAAGACTGACTTCTTGTTACTCTAGGTTGTCATTGAGTGGAGCCAATAATATATGGCTCACAATCTATTATTGGTTGGTGGTTGATCTGTCTTGGCACAACATGTGTAATAGAATAACTGGTGTCCTTTTATAGTTTTTGTCATTTTTTTAAAACAATATTTTTTACTAATACTGATTATGGGTAATTGGGTAAAAAGCAGGAAGTTCAAACAGATATAGTGTGTTATGTGACCAAATTAAGAAAAAATTTAAACTACAAACAAAACTATGAATTTAAAATCCCCCCAGAATTTTTGAGTAAAAGAATAAGACTGAAACAGCCCTCCGAATAAATGTAAGGAAAGGAGAAAATGAAAATTATTATGAAGAATCCTGTAAGGTAAGTTCCCAAGTGTACTGTTTTAAAATTTAATTATTTGTTTCCAGAGCATTTGGAAATAATTGAATTAATTTAAAATTTTGATAACAATCATGTCCTAAATTTGTTTGTAACACTGTCAGATTAAGAAATAGAGACTAAGCTAAAGCAATATTTTTTTCATTTTTAGGTTGTCATATTATTTAGTACTAATCATAGTAGACATTTTCAAAAAAAACATTTTTTATAAGTTTTATTGCAAGAGTTTTGCCCAACTTTTTTTTTAAATGAAAGTCTCCACTGATGCCCAAAGTTTGAAAACCACTAAGAGACAAATCGAATAGAAAACCAGCTTTGGCACCTCCAAAGGAAATCTGAACTGACTCTTACTCTTCTGAAATAAGACACTCCTGAAGCATCCCTCCTGACATTTAGTGTAATCCCCTATCATTAAGTCAGCAGATCAGAAATTCTTGGTTTTTCCCCTACACAAAGCCCTAATGCAGGGGATCATAACACTACCTTTCATCCCACAAATCTCAAAAGCACTTTACAGATAATCGCATTAATCCTCATAATTTCCATGACAATGGGTCCAGATCAGTGTTTCTCAAGCAGGGGGTCAGGATCCCCAGGGGGGTTGCAAGGGAGGCCTGAGGGGGTCGTGGGAAAGAGAACCACTGCTGGGCTCCAAACTGGCTACCACCAACTGGCGACGGTGATCATAGCAAACTCCAGGCTACGTGAATGGTTGTCCTTGTCCAAATCCTGTAACCTCTTCCTGCCCCCTCCCCATCCCTTTAACATCTGTTGTTACCCAGAGAGTATGATGAACTATAAGCTTGTGTGTGTGTTGTGGGGAGGGTGGGACACAGTCAATTGTAGACTTTAGAGGCAGGGTAGGGTTGATGAGCAGAAATTTAAGGAATGGAAAAGTTTGAAAATCTTTGCTCTAATCTCTAATCTATATTATTGAAAGCAATGGAACTATTACAAGGGTGCTGGGGTTTGGAGTTTTTAAAAATACATACCAGAACTTATTTTGATGCAGTGGAAAGAGTACTAGATTGGAAGTTTAAAAAACAAACAAATAACCCTGGGTCTTGTAACTACAGACAAATAATTTAACCTCCTGGGCCTCAGTTTCCCTCCCTGAAAAAATGACTGAAATAGATGACCTCTGAGATATCTTATAGTTCTATCTCTGATCTCTGATCCAGAGATAGAGTCACACATCAGTTTTCTTATCTATAAAATGGGAATAACAAAAGCACCTACCTGACAGAGTTGTTCTGAGGCTCAAATGGGAGACAATGTAGGTAGAGTACTTCTCAACCCTTCAATCTTAGGAAATGTCAGCTACTATAGTGATTAAAGCAGACACTTTGGACAATTCTATACTTATTCCAAGGATGTGACTGAGAATTCCTTCTTTTTAAGTCACAGAGAAGGGCCACCAGTACATGGCTCCAAATAACTCCAAATACCCTTAAAGAATAAATATTTGCTACCACCAACCACATTTAGTGAGGCAGAATGGATGACTGAATAGACCATGAGACCTGGAGTCAGAAAGACCAGGGTTTGAATTCTCCATCAGCTACTTGTTAGCTCTTTGGCCCTGAGCAAGTAATTGTGCGTCTTTTGGTCTGTTTCCTCATCTATAAAATGGGGACAATGATAACAGTATCTTTTCCTCATCTTTCTTCTTTTTTATCTTCTTTTCTTTTCCCTTTCCTTTCCATTCTTTTCTCTTTTGATCCAGGCTTTATGAGTGTACAATCTCCCTTCATCAGTGCTTATTGGCAACTACCCTGTGATTTATCATGTTAGAAAATTATCTGGGGCACTGAGAAGATTAGCCATTTGTCTATGTTCACACATCTAGCATGTGTCAGAGGCAGAATTTGAACTCAGGTACATCCCTGTCCCCAAACATTCTTCTTATCAGGATGACATATCTTTGGTTTAGAAAAAGTCTCCCTTCACAGCAAGATATCCTCAAAGATTTCAGTATCCTCAGGAAGGTATCCTCAAATAATATCTGCATTAATAAAAATGGAATATTTATTCAGAGAGTCATATTTTCCCTGAATATTTTCCACAACTTAGATATAACTCTTTTTTCTTTTTAAATAGAAATTTATTTTTTCTAATTACATGTAAAGACAATTTTTAACATTCATTTTTTAAAAAATTTTGAGTTCCAAATTTTCTCCCTCCATCACCTTCCCCCTCCCTAAGACAGTAAGCAATTTGATATATATGTATATATGTTATATATGTACAATCATGTAAAACATATTTCCATATTAGTCACGTTGTAAAAATAGAAACAGACCAAGGGGAAAAAACATACAAAAAATTTTTAAAAGTGAAAAATAGTATACTTTGATCTGCATTCAGACTCATCAGTTCTTTCTTTGGAGATAGATCACATTTTTCATGAGTCCTTTGGAATTGTCTTGGACCACTGTATTGCTGAGAATAACTGTCATTCACAGCTGATCACAGTATAGTGTTGCTGTTACTATATACAATGTTCTCCCGGTTCTGCTCACTTCACTTTGCATCAGCTCATTTTAGTCTTTCTGGTTTTTCCTGAAAGTATCCTGCTCATCCTTTCTTATACTACAGTAGTATTCCATTGCATTCATATACCACAACTTATTCAGTCATTCCCCAATTGATGGGCATCCCCTAAATTTCCGATTCTTTGCCACCAAAAAAAAGAGCTGCTATAAATATTTTTGTACATGTAAGTCCTTTTTTCCTTTTTAATCATCTCTTTGGAATACACACCTAGTAGTAGTAGTAGTATTGCTGGATCAAAGGATATGCACAGTTTAATTGCTGTCTGGGCATAGTTCCAAATTGTTCATCAGAAAGGTTGGATCAGTTCACAACTCCACTAACAGAGCATTGGTATCCCAATTTTCCCACATTAGATATAACTCTTGACTAAAAAGGACAGTGTTATTCATCTGGCAGTTACCTCCTAGAAATGCCAGAATGAGACAGAGGAAGATGAAAGAGTACAAAAATGTTTAGAACTTTTTTCTACAATACCAGTAGAGCATTATTTAGGGAGAGGAATTCTTTCATTTTTGTCTTTATATCTTCAGTCTGTCATGATGTCCAGCACACAGTAGGGATATAATAAATGTTTGTTGAGTTGAATTGAGCTCCAAAGCTGGCTCTTTAACCATTGTACCATACTGCTTGTCTATTATTTTTCTTATTAAATTCAAAATAAATTCATTGTCTCAAACATTGAAGCATCTAAAGAGCTTCGGAGAAGAGTAATTTAGCCTTTCAGAAAGAATTACATCAGTTTGGAAGTTTATTTTCTGGCACATGTGGGAGTTGGGGTGAAAGAGAACATCAGTCAGTCAAGAAGCATTTATTGGGCACTTAGTGTATGCAGGAGCTGTTCTAAGCCAAAAACATAGTCCCTGCCTTCAAGGAGCTCAAATTGTAATGGTAGAAATAATATGCAAATAACTATATCCATACAGGATAGAGACGGGAGTAAGAGTAGATGGAAAATAACGTCAGACAGAAGGCACTAGCTGTGGAGGGGAGGAATTTGGCCAGGGGGCACTGGGAAAGTTGTCCTGTAGAAGGTAAGGTCTGAGCTTTATCTTGAAGGAAGCCAGGGAAGCGAGGGGTTAGAAGTGAGGATAGCATTCCAGGCATGAGGGTCAGCCAGTGAAAAGGTTTCATATTCAAGTAAACAGCAAGAAGGCTTTTTTTGTTGCTAAATCATAAAGTATGTAGGAGAGCAGTAAAGTTAAGAAGACTATAAAGGTAGGAAGAAGTCACATTGCAAAAGGCTTTAAATGCAAAACAGAGCACTTATCCTGGAAGTAATAGGGAGCCACTGCAGGTTATTGAGTAGGGGAATGATGCAGTATGACATGTGCTTTAGGAAAATTCTTTTGGCAGCCAAGTGGAGAGACACTTGAGTCAGGGAAACCAACCAGGAGGCTATTGTAATAGTCCAGGGGAGTAGTGTTAAGAGCCTGCACCACTGTGACAGCTACGCAAGTGGAGAGATAGGGACATACCTAGGAATGTGAAGGTAGACAGAACAAGCCTTGGCAACAGACTGGCTATGGGAGATGAGTGAGTAGTCAAAGACGACACTGAGGTTTTAAACTGAGATGACTAGAAGGATGTCCAAAACAGTAAGAGAAAAGTTGGGGAAATGGGAGAGTTCAGGGCAGGGGTGAGGAACCTGCAGCCTCAAAGCCATCTGTGGCCTTCTAGGTCCTCGGGTGCAGCCTCTTGACTGAGTCCATGTTTTACAGAACAAATGCTTTTATTAAGGGGAATTTGTTCTGTGAAGTTTGCATTCAGTCAAAGGGCTGCACTCGAGGACCTAGAGGGCCACATGTGGCTTTGAGGCCTCAGGTTCCCCACTCCTGGTTTAGGGGGAAGGATAATTAGAACTGTTTTGAATATGTTGAGTTTCAGATGCTTAGGGGACACTTAATCTGAGATATCCAAAAGGCAGTTGGTAATGCTGGATATATAAATCTGGTTAACCATCTGCATGGAGATGGTAAATGAATCCAGGGGTACTGAAGGGATCGTCAAGCAAGATACCATAAAGAAAGAAGTGGCCCAGGACAGAGCATTGGGGGACACTATTGGGTATTATGAGTGTGACCTGGAAGAAGATGCAGGAAAGGAGAAAGAGAAAGAACAGTAGGCAAATTGGAGGAGAAACAGGAGACAGCAATGTCACAAAAATCTGGAAGAGATGGTATCTAGGAGGAAAAGGTAATGAATGGTGTCAAATGGTGTCAGAGAAGTCAAGAAGAACGAGGATTGAGAAGAGACCTCTAGGTTTGTCGATTAAGTAACTTTGGAGAAAACAGCTTCAGTTGAAATATGAAGTAAATAGGCATTCTGTAGATAGTTTAGAAGAAAGAAGATGATGCAGTTTAGGGGTTCAGGGGTCCTGGGACCCCAAAATCACAACACACGGGTCTTGCCTGAAAGAATTCAACCCAAGCCTTCTTTCAGACAAAGACAAGGTTTATTAGATTATAGCCTCAGGGGAATGCCAGAGATTTGGCCTTGTGGGAAAGTCCAGGGTTTTTCCTTTCTGGGGCCCAATCCCAACCCTATCAGAGGAGAGGACGTAGAGGCACCTGGTACAGACAGCTTTCACAAAGAGTTTAGCCAAGAAACAGAGGGGAGATATAGGTAGTAGGGGTGGTCCAATCCAATGAGAGTATTGCTCTTATAAGGTTACACCTACCTCCCAGAATCTTCATAAAAGAGAAAACTCATTAATCATCTTTCAGGGTACCATTTATTCAATTTTTTTAAAAAATTGAATGTGGCATTTGAAACTCTATGATTTCAGATGGCTGAACTCTATGCATCGATCTTTGATATCCTCTCCAAACAGTATGTAAAAATGCTTTGTACAACTTAAAACCTGGTACTAATGTGAGCTATTTTTCTCTTTAAAAAATTCATCAGGAAAAATGGACTAGCTGGATCCAACTCCAACAAAATGAGACTCCATTCTGGGAAGCATCTCTTTAGAAATAAAATTCATGAGGTCAGATGACATGATAAACACCATGAAAAAAAGGGAAATTTGCAGAATAAAGGAATTTCCAAACCCTGCCAAATAGACTACTTGCTGACAACATCGTGTGACGTAACACAATTCTAGCATGACAGAAGAATGTGAAGGCAGTAGCCTGCAAGCCAGCAATACCTCAGTTGATGTTTAGCCTCTGACATCCTGGCTCTGTGACCCTGAACAAATGATTTAACTTTACAGTTCTAGGCAGATCCTTAAGACTATAAGTTGCAGAAGCAGTATCCTCACCTGGAGGTTGCCAGAGCAAGGAAATCTTAAGTCCAGACACTATTCCTACCCTGAATTTTTAACAGAATTTGACTTACTTTCAATCTGAAAAGTTGGGAGCAAGTTTATCCTAAAGCAAAGACAAGCAGGCAAAAAATGATCCTAGAATGTCCACCTACAATGGACCTTAAAAAATCACCCAGGGTGAAGGCTTTTATTTTTATCTTTGTATTGCCAGCATCTGGCGTACCACAGGCACTTCATCAATTGCATGTTGATTGATTGATCATCTGGTCCAATTACTTCATATTATTGAAGAAATTAAGTCCCAGAGAGATTGTGACTTGCCTCAAGTCCATACATAGTAAGGAGAGGAAGAGGGAGGGAGGGATTCAAGGAGAGGAGGGGAGAAAGACAAGGAGAGAGAGAGAGAGAGAGAGGAAGGAGGGAAAAGAATAAAAGGAACTACAGGTAATGCTGAAGGTAATAAGGAAAATAAATTACAAGTCTGATGATTGTGCTGTCTCGCTTACAAAAAGCCATCTCAATTATACACACCCCCGGTGCCAAATGCAGGTATTGCATGCACCCTCAATCTCTTCCTTTCCTTGGAGAAACTTGTAACCCTGTCTCCCTCTGCTGGAATGAAGAGGGAAACTTTTTCTGTTCCTTGAATAATGGTGCTAACGTAAATGACATTTGGACCATTCCTGCCTATGATCATCCTGATCGTAAAATTTAAACCTTATGTTGTGAATTTCAAGTGCTAAACAATACCATTTGCAAATAGAGCCTGTTGTACTTCTGCTGAATGGTTTAAGTTCCCCACATTCTAAATCTATTACCTAAGGGTTTCCTGGGAATTGGGTGAGAAGACTGTTTCTGCCACACTTACTAGAAGGTGGATTAAAAACAACTGTAATCTGGCATAGATGTAGCCTTTAAAATTTACAAGCATTTTATAAATGGTCTGGAGATGTTTTTGATCGGGGGAGGGGTAAGACTTTTTTTTTTAGGATTATCAATTTGGATCACTGTGTGGAGAATTAATTGGAAATGATGACTAAGACAGAAAAATCAATTAGGAATTTCCAAATAAGAGATTATCATAATAGATCAAGTGAGCTGTAAGGAGTGACTGAATTAGGAAAAGAACCACAAGTAGTGGGGGAATAGATATATGTTTTTGTTGTTGTTGTTCACTTGTGTCCGACTCTTTGTGACCCCATTTGTGGTTTTATTGGCAAAGATACAGGAGTGGTTTGCCATTTTCTTCTCCAGCTCATTTTACAGATGAGAAAGCTGAAACAAACAGGGTTAAGTGACTTGCCCGGGTTCACATAGCTAGTGTCTGAGGCTAAACTTTAACCCAGGTCTTCCTGACTTCAGGCCCATCATTCTATCGACTGTGCCACCTAGCCGCCCTATGAAATGTTGCAGAGGGAGAATCACTTAGTGATTACATGTTGGGGTTGAGAAAGAAAGAAGATGCAAAAATGACTCCCAGTTTGTAAACCTGGGTGACTGAAGATAATGATGCCCTTAACAGCTTAAATTGAACAGTTTTTGCATGAAGAAGATTAATGTAACTAGGTTAAGAAGGGAAGCGGTCAATGGAGCGGGGAGAGGAATCTTTGTTTCATACATCTCTAACGGCCTGCTTTCCAACGTAACTATCAGAAAACCATTCCTCAGTAGGTAAGTGGTCAAAGGATATGAACAACCCTCAAAAAAATTGCCAGCTCTCCATAAGCACATAAAAAAAGGATGCTCCAAATCACTAAGAAAAATGCAAATCAACACAACTCCAGGGTTTCACCTCATATCTAGCAAATTGGCAAAAGTGATAAAAGATGGGTATAGTTAATATTGGAGAGGTTCTGGGAAGACAGCCATATTAATACACTGTTGGTGGGGCAGTGAACTGGCCCAACAATTCAGGAAAGCAATTTGGAGTTATGTTAAGCAAGTAACTAAAATGTCTACCAAGAGTGGGGAACACGTGGCCTTCTAGGTCCTGGGTGTGGCCTTTTGCCTGAGTACAAGTTTTACAGAACAAATCCTTTTATTAAGGGGATTTGTTCTGTGAAGTTTGGATTCAGTCAAGGGGCCACACTTGAGGATGTAGAGGGCCACATATGGCCTCGAGGCTACAGGTTTCCTATTCCTGATACCCTTTGACTCAGAGATTCCACAGAAAAAAAACATACCCTAAGCAGGTCAATGACAAAAAAGGCCCCATATACACCAAAATTGTTCATAGCTGCAGTTTTTTTGTGATAGCAAGTAACTAGAAACAAAGTAAATGCCCACTGATAGGGAAACAACCGAACAAGCTAAGGCATATGAATGCAATAATTACTGTGTTACAAGAAATTATGTAAATACATTAAATACAGAGAAGCATAGAGGATGTAATGTGGACTGAAGCAAAGTGAAATAAACCAGGGAAACAATATACACTGACTACAATGTAAACAAAAATATGTAAACAGAATGTTATGAAATTATGACCAACTTTGGTTCCAAAGAGGAGATACAAGAAGGTATCTTTCAACCTTCTTCTTTATAGATGCATGGAACTCTTTGCAATATAATGTCAGATTTTCTCAATGTGCTGGCTATATTTGCTGAACTATTTCCCCACTTCTTTTTGGTTGATTGTTGTAAGGGATTACTCTCTGGAAATTAAAGGGAAGAGGGATACATTGGGAAATGTAGGTGATTTAAAAATCAATTAAGATTTTGTTTTTAAAGAAACAACAAACATGAAGAATGCTGAATAATGGGAAGATTTGTATTAACTCACATAGAGCAAATGGCGAACTATTTACAACATCATCACAGTAACATAAAAGAAGACAGCATTGAAAGACTGAGAACTCTGGTTGATGCAAAAACCAGTCTTGACTCCAGACAACCAACCACTCATCAAACACACTTTTTTTCTCTTGGCGGTGGGGTGGTGGCCTGCAGATATAGAATTGATGTACGTGCTGTCAGATATGGCCAATTTGTTGGTTTGTTTTGCTTAATAAATCTTGGTTACAAAGGGGAGCAGTCATTGGGAGATAGCATCAATGTTAAAAAATAATAATAATAAATATCTAATTTTTAAAAAATAATTCACTGTAACTTCCATGGGGCAAGTATTATGGTTATGTCCTTATGTCCCAGCACTTAAGAGATCATTTAGGCCCTTCCTATTGTGTTACCTCCAAATCTGATAAGCACATTAACTATGCCTTCTTCCAAGTCAATAATAAAAATGTTCAACAGAATGGGAAAAAGATTAGACCATGCTGCCCTCCTCCTTTTCTCAAGGCATAGCACTAAAGAATTCTCTATAGTCTCATAATAATAAAAAACACCTTTTAAAGGACAAAAGGACATTTAACTTAGGACCTTAGAGATCATCTTGTCTAACCTTGTAACTTTAAAGTTGAGGAAACCGAGGCCTAGAAAAGTTAGTGTTCACCCAACATCCCACAGACAGGAGACCCAGAATTCAAATGCTGGTCTTGTGACTCCAAATTCCATTCTACTATAAATGTAGTTCCAAATCTACCTATATGTTATCATGTGACCTGCATCTCCTCCCTCCATCATCTCCACAAGGGTATAATGAGATTTCTCTATGTAAGTTAGAAGAATATATATATATACACACACATATATATACACATATATATGTGTGTGTATATGTATATAAGCCATGGGAAATTTAGGAGTACTTTCCTTGAAAACACGTAATTAATTTTTCCACATAACAATCTTAAAGCGGTCAGAAAGAAAATTAAGTTTTAAAATTGATCACTTTGAAATTGATATGCATACAGAAAACATCTTGTAGATTCACTGTGCTAACAGAATAATATACAGTGCTAGTATTTCAACTTTAATTCAGTAAGCATTTATTAAGCAACTACTATGTGCTAGGTAGGCACTTTGTAGAGACTGAACTACAAAGACAAAAAGGAAATAATCCCTGCCCTCAAGGAGCTAACATTCTACTGGGGTAAACAACATTTACACAGATAAACAAATACCAAATTATACAAAAATATACACAAAGTAATCTCTGATGGAAGCATTAATAAGTGAGGGAATCTGAAAAGACCACTTACAGAGGGTGGCACTTGAGCTGAGGCTTGAAGGGAAATAGGGATTCTAAATGTGGAGGTGAATAGGAAGAGCATTTGCAGGCATGATCTTCCTTTAAAAGGCACAGGCTCCAAGAGGAAGGAATGTCACTTCCAAGAAGCACAGAGTAGGCTAATTTTGCCGGAATGTTGATTGTATGAATGCAAGTAATGTGAAATCTGTCTGGAAAGACAGGTTGAAGCGAGACTAAGAAGGGCTTTAAATAAATACTGAACAGAAAAGTGAGTATTTTTATGCCAAAGGACATAGGGAGCCATTGAACCTTCTAGGTAGAGGAATGACAATGTTAGACTTCAACTCCAGATAGGTAACTTCTTTTAACTTCATTTTAGATAATTATACAGTAGGCACTTTGGAATTTCCACAGAATATGAAAAGATGGAAAATTGAGTTAAGGGAACTCTTGCACAATCAATATAACCTCACACAAAATCAGTTGCATGACATTATAGTCACACCTTGTATGTATCCACATAGACTAAAGACAAATGTAGGAAAAAGTATGAACCCCATTTGTGGATAGGTTGATGGGAGGGAAGTATATTGGTTCAATGCCTTGCTAGAATATATTTGAAATTTCAAGACTGCAGATTCTCTTATTCTTCTTCCTAATACCAAACTACAATATGGGAAGAAGCTATATGAATTGCTCATTGGAAGAAAGCATTCTTTTTAAAATAGTGGTTATACCACAGGATTAAATAAATCCAGATTACTATAAGGAAAACTTTCCTGACACTATGTATTCAAAAAAATCCTTCAAGAAATTAACACAGGAAAAACCAAGTGGATGAAGGCATATTGCCCAGATTGTGACTTACATTTGAAAGAGTACCAAATTGAATTTTTCTATCAATGTAGATAGAATTGTAATGCCAGGCATCACAATTCTAATTGCCAATTCAGTCATCACAGATGACTGAAGCCAAGTTGAAGAGGGACAAGTGAGTACTAGATAGTATTTGGTAAATTGTCCAGTGTTTTCAATAATCAAATGCAAAAGTCTTTTTAAAAAAAAACTAATATTCTCCCAATGAATCACAGAACACTACAATTTTCAAAGAACCAAAACTGAAAGTAACCCAAAGAGCAGTAGAAAGAAGCATGATGGATATAAACTACCACACATTGTCACTGTAAAATAAGTGACATAAAATATGGTGAGGATCTCTCTGACTAGAAAACGAGGTATGGGGATAAGAGATGGACCATCTGGGTTTTGCACTGGCACCCATGAAACATGAAAAGACCTAGACAAAGGCCTCCATCATGTTGGACATGCAGTCTAAGATTTTATGGAAGAACAAAAATCAGAAAGGATAATGTATGGATCGTCTAATGATCTATACTGGTAGAGGGAGTATCCACATAAGATTATGAATACATTCAAAAGGGTTAAGACAAGTTTTTATTTATTCTACGCAGAGGTATTTTAAAACAAGAAATTCCTCTTTGTTTGGGATGATTTAGATGTGACCTAGCTAGGGGAATGAACTAAATGACCTCAAAAATCACTTACTGTCCTAAGCATCTAAATTTAATATTGTCCTCGAGTTATTCAAGTATTAAATAAGTCAAGATTTATGAAACTATAAAACAGTTTCTAGTCAAAAAAGGTAAATTCCTGTATTAAGTAGAATTAGATTATTTAAGGTGAATTTTAAAAATCCTTTAATATGGAGAGAGGGAGAAAAAGAGAGAAAGAGATGTTTGAAATATAATGCATCTTTCTTAAGCATTCCCTCTAGAAATTTTTTGTACTTGTTCATTATTTTTTGGAGAAATAGCGTGAGAAATTCCTTCTAAAAAGTCCCTAGTTATCTCTCAGGTTTCCCAAACAACCTATTTAATTTTGTCTACTTCAAAATAAAACCCTACACATTATTCTGTGTACCACTAACTAAAAATTTCATTGACTTAGGGCCAACTTTTTCCAAAGATGAGCTTAAATAGCAGTTGCCTATTGTATACTCTGAATGTAGAGAAAAATTAGTCCTAAAATTATGTACATCTTCTACTTTAGAGAATTAAGTACAGTACAAAGCAAACTCAAGGCAACACAACTTGTCAATTGCCAAGAAATTGTTTGTAAACAGTGTTAAAAAGTAAGAAGAAACAAAACATTTTCTTTCTTTGACTAATTTGGTATGAAATGTTAAAGTCTGAATTTAAAACCAAAAAACACCCCAATTCATATTTAGGTCACTTCCAAATTTTATTTCCAACTACTGCAATAAACAAGAAAATACCATGTAATTTTGCATGTAAAGTGGCAACCTTCTGTAGTAAACAAGGTCAGAAATACTCAATTCTGTCCCGTAGATGTTCTTGATAAAACAGGATTACAATTCCCCTATATGACCAAATGTCAAAATCAAATCTTGTTTAGTATTGCAGATTTATGGTTCCTCAATATCTAGTACTAAAAATATTTATCTTACCACTGTGGTTGATATGTATTAATCTCTACATTTTGTAACCACTAAAAACTATTATCTTTGCAGGTTGTATTGTGCCTGGAGACCAGAGATAGATGAAGGATAATACCAGCCCATGTTAGCTTTTTTTTTCTTATACTGTACAGAAATACCAAAAACTTTAGCATTTTTGTACAATGTTGTAAACAAATACTTAATTGGAAAAATAAAAGTATGTACTCCCCCTATGTATAAACTGTTCCTAGGGGTAAAAAAGATAAACACCATTACAAATGCAAACTGAGTCAAATGTCTGGTTTATTGATAGGAGTTCAAAATGAATACAAAAGATACCTCCTTTGCATGTTGTGTTTTCTCCTTAAAAGATTTCTGACAGAGTCAGGTAGATTAAAAGCTAAGAATGTCTTTCAGCTTTTATACTGTACCTTTGACAAAAGGTATAATAATAGGTAAGCCACCAACATCAGATAACATGTGGTCCCATAGTCATTTTTAGACAAACAGCTTATCAAAAAGATTAGATCTTGCAATGATTTGCTGAAATAGAGGCTTAAAAATGTTTTAAGCCATTAAGAGCATTTTATGACATAGTCAATAATTTTTTGTAATTTGTATGAGTATCTTGGGCAATTAAGAAAAGGCAAATCCCAAAATGTAGCCCTCTATGCTATGTGGAATGTGCTTCCTAAGAACAGGACATGAACTGATGACCAGAACAAGTAAAAACAAGAGATTTAAAGCTATTAATGGAGTTGTTATAACATTCTCCTATCAGTGAAAAATAATGAGAAAATGAGTAACAGTTTACCAAGATTATAACTCGTGCAGATGGTACCTAAAAGATGTTTACTTTTCTAAAAAATAAAGTTGACTGCAGAAAGTTACTCATTGAGATTTTTTTCATGGTACTTCTTTTCTTTTATTGGGACCATAGACTGATCAGACGATACATAGCCCACACTTTTGGACAGTTATAATAAAAAAGATTTATTATCATTGAAATAAATGCACCATCCCACAGTTAAAAGGCTTAAATAAGCCACAAGCAACTTCCAGGTTGTACCCATGGCAAAATATTGCTAGACCTCCACGGGCAAGTTACATAATGCACTCATACTGGGCAAAGAAACTAAACAACTCTCCTCAACAACACTTCTGCACTATGTTTCTGTTTTACTGCACAGTTCCATCATAACAGCAAAAAGTTTGAAAATGTGTGCAAATAGTGTAGTCAGTTCAGAGTATTGTTTAGTCATCATCATCTTCTTCCTCTTCTTCTTCTTCAAAACTATCTTCAAAGCCCTCACTATCTTCCTGGTCTTCATCTCCCTCTATTGTTGTATCCCACTGTGGGTGATTTTCTGGCACCGGCTTAGCTTCATGAACTTCCAACTGCAAAACAAAGTTTGAGTGTTGAAATTATCATTTTTATTAATAGCAAATGATAACTGATGCTTACAGACAGTATTTTATAGCTTACAAAGCACTTGATATATATTATTTCATTTGTTCCTTACATAGAGCAAATAGAAAGTCAGAAGACCTGGGTTACAATCTTAGCTCTAATATATACCAGAAATATGACCATAAGCCATCATTTCTCCAAAGAACACTTAGCTTTGAATTTTTGATTTTCCTTCGTATCTCAGCCACAGTCTAAATTTGGATGTGTATCAGAAGGCTGAAGAAGACTTTGCACACCTTTTCCCCAGGACATACACAATGACTGCATTTATTTTTCAGTACCTTTTGAGTACATTTTTATAAATACTGTCTTGTCTTCCTGTGGCACACAAATGGCAGGCAAAGTAAAATGATCTTTTAGTGTCCACCCCTCTTTGCCTTGAATACCCAACCAGTCCTATGCCTTCTAATAGTTTAGAAGTCACTGCTGCATTATAAATTAGAATGACTTCTGCAGCAAATGGGCAGCTCCAGCAATAAACTGAACCCTAGTGGGCATGTACTTCAGATGAGTGGGTTGCAATGTTCTTCATTAGAGAAAGGAAACTTCAGAATGTCAAACTCCTAAGATGAGGTCATCAAAAGTAGTTTATGCAGGAGCAAAGAATAAACTTTTCTAAAGGTATGATTAATCTGTCCTCAGGTCCTACCTCCCCCTCCAGCAGGTATTCATTCTACAATATTCCCTTCAGGTAACCATCCAACCTCTACTCGAACAATTCCATCAACAGGGAATTATTTTATATCCCATTCCACTTCTAGGCAACTTAGAAAAAAAAAATTTTTAATTGAAATAAAATTTATCTCCTTGTAATTTTAACTCACTGGAACTAGTTTTGCTCTCTGGAGCAGAATAAAGCTAAATACTCTTTCACATGATAGTCCTCCAAATACTTTAAGACAGCTAGATAACTGTCATCACCAAACCTAACTCCATCACACCCCCCCTCCCAAGTATTCTCTTCTCTAGACTAAGCATTCCCAATTCTTTAAGGTCTTCCTCACATGGCATGGCTTTGAGAACTTTCACTTTGTTCTAGTTACTTTCTTCTGGACATCTTCCAATTTGTCACTACTGCTGTGCAAGTATGACACTCAGAACTGAATATAACACAGCAGGTGTGGTCAAATCAGTACAAAGCACAACATAACTTCACTCTAGTCACTATACTTCTGTTAATACAACCTAAGGTTTTCATTAACTTTTCTCAAAGTGCTTTCATACTGCTGTTTCAGAGGGTTTTCAGTTGGCTTGTCAATTCAAACTTCTAAACTGTTACAGATCTTAATATTAAACTTCAAAAGAAGTATTTTATTCTTAAAAACACACCAGCCCATAATACAATCCACACATAAAAACATCTGATGAACTCTTTCCTAACCTATTATTTACTTCTACAAACTAAAGATAGTTTAATCAAATAATTATTCAAATCAAGAAACAGGTAATACATTTATTGAATGGTCTTTAATTCCTACCTTCAATGGCTTAATCTGGTCCAAACCCATATAGGAATCTGATCTTAGATATACTGTATACTGATAATTTCCGGGTTTTCCTGGAGCAGGGAACTTCAGTTCTACCTGAAAGATAAAGACAAATTTGCTAACTTCAGAGAGATGATTCTTGGCTCTTACAAATGTTAAATTAAGCCTAACAGTTGCTGTTTCTCTAGTGCTATACGGTTTACAAAATAAAATTCTTAAATGCAAGATCACATGAGCTTCATAACAACTCTTTAAAGGTAGGTACTACAGGTATTATTAAACCCAATTTTACAGTTGAGGAAATAGGAAGAGAGAGAGGTTAAATAACTTGTTCATTGACACACAGTCAAGTCAGTGATGGAGACAATATGTGAAGATGTCTTTCTTGATTAAGTCCAATACTCCCTTCATTGCTTCTCAATACAAAATAACACATAAACCACAAAGAAACCAACCCAGGGAAACTGAGACCATTTATTTGTATTCCCATGATTTTTAATGCAAGAGAGAAATTGCTACAAGGAATCCAAGTTATATGTTGGCATTTTCAAAATAAGAGCTTTCATTTAAGAGGAATTTTGAAGATGAATCCAAGACTTTGAAAGGTCTCTGAAAAATTTATTATTTGGTATAACCAAATTTACAGAAATCACAATAGTGTGTGTGGAAGCTAATCACAATATTGGCTGAGTGGGTAAAGAAAATGGAGACACTTTTTCCTTTTCTTACTTCTAAATGGCTCATTGACAGGGTTAGGTAGGGCCTTTTCTGGCAGTCAAGAAAATAGCCATTTTACCTAATGGATATATGCAGGGATAATGTAAATTTTTACTATATAAACCATTTAGAAACACGTAGAATAAGAAAGTCATAAGCTAGAAAGACAGAGGAGTTAATGGATAGGGGTCAGAGAAAAGGAACAATGACTCCCTTACATACAATCTTAGCTTGAGTAAACTTCTGCCTTTTAACTCCTTTCTGGAGTTTCAAAGCCAAGTGATCTGCTATATAAACTATTCTACCACATATCATTGTGGCCATACAGAGAAATAGTTCTATCATTATATCAGCGTAACCACAACTAGCTTCTCATGGCTTCCTAAAATTAGTGAATATTAACATATTGCTAAAAAAAAAGATTCCAAAGACCATAGGGTTGTACCAGGATTTAAAAATAAAGTAAAAAGGTAAAAATTTCCTTAGATGCTCCTCCTGTTCAAATTACAGGATGGCAGAGAAATCTTGGCCAAGGCAAGGAAAAGGATCCTATTTTCATCTGGACATATTTTTACCTATTGTCATTTGGTCCCACAAAAAAAGGTTGCTTTTATCAGGTGTTTTGATTTTTTTTTTTTAAATTAAGGTCAGGGCATGGTAGCTTGCCTATTCCATTTTGGCAATATATTTCTACTATTTAAATGTGTGACATCAATATATCCAGGTGAATCTAGTCTATGAAATTTATTTAATAGTACACTGGTAAATGTAGAATTAAATTGCTTTATTCATTTTAAAATTTAAAACAAAAGTTAAGGCTTTGCTGGACATGAAAACAATAGCAGAGAGCATCTGAAGTATGAATAAGCAAAACATAAAGCTCATGTGGGGAAAAAACAAGGATATTTTTAAACTGGACCTTCATTATTTATTATTAAATTGATTTGGTTGCAACAATGCAAATCTGCATGTCACTTTTGCTTCTGGCCAGGGTAACTATTATAATGTTCAACTCTAATAACTAGAGGAAGATAAAGTTTAAAATATTTTTATTATTATCTTTATTATAAATTGTGTAAATTTTTAATAAAAATACACACATGTGAACATCACACAAGTATCTGACCCAATGTCAGAGAAAATCTGACAAATGTTATCATAATTTGTAAGCTTTTGTCAATCTGAATTCTACACTGGTATATCATATATATATATATATATATATATATATATATATATATATACATATATAAGAAATTAACTTAGGCATTTGGGGCTTTTTAAAAAGGCTATCCCAAATAAAGTTTTGTTAATTCTAACTAAAAGAATCCACGATTCTGAAATTCAATTGTTTGGCGACATCAACAGTGGAAGTATACCTGATTAATATTAGTAAAGATGGAAATATGCCCCCTCTTTATTTAATATAATGCTATTCTTTATGATAAAGTGTAATTACTATGAAATTTAAAACTGGTAAATGAGCACAAAGATTTACTTCAAGTGAATAACACAGGTACTTACTGAACGTAATGTGCTTATTGGGAATGTGAAATAATTGGCATTTACAAGATTAACTACTATGTTTAGACCTTAAAATGTCATAGATCTGTGCCAGTGCTGGCTGGAAATGAATTTAAAAAGAAATCAGTGTACTTGTGAGTGTAGAACATTATCCTAGGAAGTAGCATGCAATCTGTGATCTGATGAACTTAGTTAAGTCACCAATGGAATCAGACTTTTCAATCATTTTCTTAAAGACCCAGAGATCATGAAGAATACATGAAATTCAAAATAAGACTAATTTTCTACTATTCCTTAATTTATCCTTGTTCATAAAGCTAATTTTTAAAAGTTAGTGGGGTATTTTTCTATGAGTGCTGAAACTGTTTATAAATTATGCCACTTCAATATGGAATTTGAGGACATACTGTTTTTTAAGCATGTTGTTTAGGACAGATCTAGTATAACAAAGCAAAGTAGGGGGGGCAAACTCAAGAAGGAAAGGAAAACACTGACAGTTCAGAAAACAAGGGGAAAAGGTAAAGTGATAAGCTACCATACTAAAGTAAGGACAAATAAGAAACTAATGAAATTAAGGTAAACTGGAAATTAATCAACATAAACCCAGGGCTTTGAAAACCGTTCAGCACTAGAATGACCTAAGCTGCCTAGCAACAGCAAGCAAGCTACTGTTTCCAAAAGCAGTTGAACCCAGTATAACCCTACCTGCTAGTCATCCAAGACAATGTAAAAGATGCTTTGGTTGTTTTAAAGCCTCAGTCTTTATGAAGATATGCCTATGCAACCTTGATTTGGACCTTTATACTATTCTTCATCAAAGGGGTCCAAGAGTTTCTGTGGAACAAGCAGGCAGTCTCAGCAAAGCAAAGAAGACAGCCTTGGTATGCCCTTATATTTATAAAAGGCAATGACACTTTGAAAGTTCTTATAGAGTGGAATGTTGAAATTAATAATAGACAATTTAAAAAAGACATCCTTCTGATAGCAGATTTTCACTGATATGAGAAGCAACAATACAACACAGCTAGAACAAATTCCATGAGGATATGTGAAATGGGAAGACTAAAGACAAATGCATGCAGAGATACTTTTTTTTTTGCAGCCATGCTATTTAATTAGTAAGGTTCTTAGTAATAAAATAATGGTATACCAATGTATGCATTGGTAAGATGCAGTAGGATTTGCTATTCACTATTTCTAATCATTTCAAGTTTCCTGGAGGAGGGAAGGATGGTAAGAGATTAACATCTTTCTCTACAAGTGTGCTTTGGGCATCAAACATTACAACAACATTATGTACATTTCGTTCAAATTAAAGCACTAGGAAGAACCCTTGGAAATGCTTTCAAATTATGATACATGGAGGTAAAGGGCATATTAATCAGGGCACTATACCAAAATAAAGATAAAAGAACCTCTCCCATTATTAATGTAAAGCAGGTTCTGGACAACGAAGACACACTTATTAAACTCTCAAACAGAAAATGGTTAAAAGTAATTGGGATAAGTTTGTTTGCAAAATAGGAAAGAAGGTAATTAGAAGAGAGATTTGGAGCAGACATACTAAAGTGGAAAGATAAAAACCTCTGTTGTATAATATAAAAATCTGGCAGGCTGGGGCAGCTAAGTGGCACAATGGATAGAGCTCCGGCCTTGAGCTCTGGCCTTGGAGTCAGGAGGACCTGAGTTGAAATCCGGTCTCAGACACACACCAAAAAAATACACAACACTTACTAGCTGTGTGACACTGGGCAAGTCACTTAACCCGGATTGCCTAGCAAAAAAAAGAAAAAAAAAAAATCTGGCAGGCAAAAAATGTATTGTCCTTGTCTGTTTAAAAAAAAAAAAAAGGAGGGGGTAAAGAAGAGAACTTGCACTAAATGATCTGTAAGGTCCCCTCTAGCCCTGACCTATGACCCCGAGAGTCCAATGCACCAAACTCTTTATGTCTAACCCAGGTCTACTTCATGGGGAACCTAGACTACTAGATGACACAGTGGACCAAGTGCTGGGAAATGGAGTCAAAACCAGCCTTTGATAGTTATAAGAAAGCAGACTGTAGAGGAAGTGGAAAGCAATTATATCCCTAAATATCCTAAGACAAAATATTGTTTGCTACAAATGTCCATTAGTCAAGATAAATGTATCAATGTATCAAACATAACAATGTCACTACAAAAATATTTCTTGTTTATTTTCTCAGATTCTATTCTTAAGTAGTTCAAAGAGGGAAAAAACATTTATTTTTTAAATAGAATGCTTAAATATTGAGCAACAGATTAGTGGGGGGGAAACCCTGTAAAATTTGTACACAACGCAATTCCTGAAAAGGAGAAATACATAAACTTTTATTTTATTTAGCATTAAAATATCCAAACTGCAAAAATTTTGAAAAGCAAGTGTTAAAAAGATTGTCTCACCATTAAACTCTGATAATCTATCATATACAAATCTTAACTGAAGGCAAAAGATTTTGCTTCCATGGAAAAACCGAAAGATATTCTAGAGAAAAAACGATTTGGTGGAGTGTGCAAGGGAAATAAACATAAAATTTTAAGGTCAGAAAGAAAAGGAACAGTGCTACTATATACATACATATGTGACAAATATTGAAATGGTATTACGCAATTAATTACCTCTTCCATATCTTTTAACGTGCACACATGGTATGGCATAGATATCAATGTTTGTTCCTTCCTATCTGCAATATAAAGCCACCACCACTCTTGTTTTTCCTATGGAGGGGAAGAAGAAAAAGTCCCATAAATTATTAGGAAAAAACACAACAGCTTTACATTAAAGGGGAGGGTCGTATGGAAGTAGGAGAAAGTGGGAAGAAAAGGACTACAACACTAAAAACAAAAAGCATCAATAAAAATTTCAAAATCAACTTAACTGGGTGAATTTAGAACTAATATTAGAAAATTTATATCATAATCAGATGATTGGCAAATATGTGTAAAAGAAAAAGTATAAAAGATAATAGTTCCCTTATCTGGAAAGCTCATTTATCAGAGAACCAAGAATCAAAAAGTAAACCAAACAGACTCTAAGCAGTCAAAATATGTAACCAATTAAAGAAGTATTTACTAAGCACTTAACTATGTGCCAGGCACTACGCTAAGTGAGCACTAGGGATACAAAGAAAGGCCAATACAATGCCCACTCTCAAGGAGCTCACGTTATAGTAGGAAAGACAACACTTAAATTACCGGGCATATGATAAGTGAGTACATACAAAGTAGATGGGAGGTAATCTCAGAGGAGAAGGCACTACTAGCTGCTGGGAAGGGGGGGGGGGGGTAGGATTGGCAATGTCTAGGGAGGGGTGGAAAAAGAGTACATTCACAGGAGGGTCTGCTCACCGATACCGTGGTTGCTCTTACTCTACACACCAATCTAACAAGTTTTTAACTGCCTGGTTTTTTAACCCAAAGCAGAGGAAAAGGAACTTGCTACAGGAAGGTACAGACTTAGCAGTAAGAAGTCCCAGTTGACAGCAAGGTGGGATATGTAGACACAACGTGAAAAGTGCTGTCATCAAGTGTCCTAAAGAACAGCAGCAAACAGCTGGATAAAGCTCAATGGGTTCTAAGGGAATCAATGTGTTATAAAACAGTTCAATAACCGATATTCATAATGAACTTCAATCATCAAGAAAAGTTTAAAGTTCAGTATCCTCTGTTTAAAAATAAGGAACAATAAAAAAAAAATAAGGAACAAGATAACAGTTTTTCCCTCTAAAATGATTAAAGGTTTTTGGTCTTATTTTTTTAAGTTTTCTGTTTAATGGTGCAAATCTTCAGCTATCCAGAATGACCCAAGTACCTGGAATATTCTCCCACTACCTGTATCTGTTTAAATCCTCCCCATCCTTCAAAGCTCAGCAAAAATGCTACCTTTCATTAAGTATTCTTGATTCTTCCCCCAACAGGAAGCACATGTTCTTCTCTCAATTCCAGTAGAATGTAAACTGCACCCCCCCCATACACACAGACACAGACACAGACACACACTCTCTCTCTCTCTCTCTCCCCCCCCCTCTCTTTTGTTATGGCACAGACCACATTGTACCTAGCAATACAGTCACGTATGCACCTGGTTTATCTCCCCTACTACAACATAAGCTCCCTGAAGACTGTCCTTTGCATGTAGTAGTACTCAATAAATGTTTGCTGAAAAATGAACCTGATTTTTTAGGAAAAGATTATAATTTTTATATTATCACAAGAATTATCATTAGATCACAGTTTTATTTTACAAGAGCCAACAATTGGTTAAAATTAGAGTCTTTTCAAAACAATCACCTAATTTCAAAAGAAAAACTATCTTAAGATGCCTCCACTTTTATATTTTATATGAAATTGTGTATTTCATATAAAATTCCACATGACTAAGACATATGACAACATAAACTAAGGCAATTATTTTCCTAATATTAAAATACATTATACTTATGACCATATAAAACTAAAGATGACCAAGGAAAAAATACCTGAGTTCTCTTATGTACAGAACCCCCAGAGTAGCCCTAAATTAACACAAACTTTTTATGTATTATACTTCACTTGAAGGAGCAAGAACACAAAGTTAATTTAACATGTTAATTTTGTACAGGGAAGAGTATATTCCATTGTCAGATTTTTGATAAGAGACATGTTTCAAGATGTAGATTCCATCTCCCCTTTATAGATTTGAGAAATCTGCTCCCTGTGACAACCTCAGCAAGACTTCCTTCCCAGAACAACTTCATTTAAAGGAATTTTGTTCAAGGAGGATCCATTAATGGAGGTCAATGCTTTCATGAATACACAGAGATACTCCATAACTAAATAAATATTTACATTTTAAAATATTAGGTATCCTGATCCTACTGTTGACACATTAACTATAAATGAATTTTGGCTACATGTCAGCTTCAAAATAAGATTCACATAGCAAAACTAAGAATTCCATACCTCCCAGGTGAATTTCACCTGAGAAATGACTACCCTCACATTTTGGCCAAGGCACTAAAGGCCTATGAAGAAAGGACCCGAATCCTGTGAGGAAAAAGTAAGTATGGGAGCTATTTGAGAAATCTCATAGAGGAACACCTCCCTGCCAAGCTTCATTTATTAGATCTAAGGTACTAGCTCATGAATTTAACAATAACAACAAAAAAAAGTTACTTAATATACTTCACAAAGTTTTTCCTACTGAATTTAGGAACACACTCTAAATAAAAATCAAGAAAAGGTATTCACAGATAACAGTCTCAAAAGGATGGGCCTCCACAGTTTTATAATTTCTTTTTATAATCGAGCACCCAGCCCCAAAGTGAAATTGTTACATAAATGATAAAAGATATCACTTGTGAACCTTTTTAAGCCAATCACTGTGGTCCCTACATCAGAACTGATCAGGACTACATTCATTAGCATAAGGCACAGAAAACATACAAACTGTGAAATACTGAAGAAAGGGGGAAAAAAATTATAATCTTGAAAAAAACTACTGTCTGTGTACCACTCACCTCAGGAAAGTAAAGACTGTAAACAGGGTGTGTTATCTTTGATTTGGTTTCCAGCAGAGCTCTCTCCTTCCGCTGTATACTTTGTTGTAATTCTTGCCACTCCTATTTAAATAAATGACAAATCATTTTACTGTTAAATCAGGCGATGAGGCTAACATAATATATTCTCTTAAATAAGTCATTCTGCTCTGAGGCCTACATAATATATACTTTACCTCTTCCTATGAATTAAAGCAACAACCCCACCTCATATTTGCAAATCCTAAAGCAAAACACTGTTTCTGTTTTTGTGTGTCCACATTTCAGTTGTGCTGTTATAGTTTCATGTTAGTACATAATGGATATTGTATACAATTATATTCCTTGCTCCCAACTTCTCCTTACATCCTTCAATAATCTTTTCTCTTTCAAAATGTATGCAACAGACAATCTTCTCACCATTTTTATTACTATCCTCTATTGATTTCCCGGTCATTCACTCAATTTAAATAACTCTGTCATATATTCAAGTCTTTCTCTTTCTCCCACTTTCTACTTTTAGCTTATTAATTTCAACATGTGTACAGACAACCCCCCTAATTCCAGACCACTACATTCTTCAACCTCATCACCTTTCTTCAGCTTCACACAAGGCATGGACTTCAATATCTCATGGAATTGTACTAGCTCCAAGTTTCTGCATGTTCAAATTCCACTCACCAACCCATAACCCTTAGTTTTCCATCTGTCATATTCCTCCATCACATCAAACTTACCCTTTTCCATTCTCAATAGATCTTACCTGTCCCTTTACCTTTTCCTAATTTTCCAGTCACTCCCGTGCTATGGCTTCATTTGTTTTCATACACATACAGCTCTGACTCTTCACTCTGCCACTGCTGCACTGTTGTAGTCATCACCCAAGAAGCCCTCACTCCACCCCACCCCCAACCTTCCAGTATTCCCAGCTTGCTAATTCCCAATCCTGGGACCCTCTATCAGCCAATTTCTCTGCTACTGCATTACTGCTAGTAATGAACAAAGTCTGGACAAAATCACAAAAAGCAAGCTGATTTTAGCCATTATAAATTTATAAGTATAACCTCACAGCTGGGCTTTTATTATTACCTAGGTATTCAAATGCAGAAGAATGAAAATTCCCTGTAGTGCCAGTGCTAAATCACTTCTCTCTTAAGCCCCTGATCACCTCTCACTCCCACAACAGAAGACCTAGCCCCTACTTTACTGAGAACACTGAAGGCATTCCAGTAACTCAAAGTATCATCCTTTCTCCTCTGAAGTCTCAAAAGAGGTATCCTTACGATTCAATGCCAAGGATAATCCCTCTACTTATATCCTTGGATCACATCACCTCTTGCTTCCAAGGACCTTAACTCTCTTCTCATTCCCTTTCATTTATGCATCTGCAATCTTTCTCTTTGCACGAGCTCTTTCCCATATGGCTTGCCTCTTACCTCTACTCTTCCAAACAGTTACCAAGTCCTATCGAGCATATATCCAGAGTATATCCTAAATCTATGTCCTTCCTCCTTCTCACTCTCCCTATCTTCATTACCACTACCCTTGTAGAGTCTTCAGTAACAGCTAACATTTATATATCACTCTAAGTTTGTAAAATGTTTTACATATATAGGGTATCCCAAAAACCTCACTATAGTTTAAAGCTTTATGAGCTTAAATGTACTATCTCACTTGCTTTACATAAGGAGCTATGATTATCACCCCCATTTTACAAATGAAGAAACAGGCTAAGGGCATGACTCACCCATGATCCCAGACAAGAGCCAGAGACAGAATTGGCCCTCATCTTTCTGATGACAAGTCCAGCACTCTTGCCCCTCTACTACCCTACTGCCTAACCACTTTCCTCAGTGACTACAATAGTTTCCTAACTGGTACTTCCGCCTTTACTGTTTCTCTCATCTGATCTATCCATTAGTAATTTTCTGACTAAACATAGTAATGGCACATTCCTGGTTCAAAACCCTAAACTGGATCCCTTAAATGCCTACCAAATAAAGTGCTGATGCATACTATGTATACTTTTCTTATTTTCTAACACTACTGCCCTTCATGCACTTAATTCTAAAAGCTAAAGTTTGCCATCCCCTCTCTATGACATACTTTCCTCAAGCACAAGCATTTGCTTATACTATATGCTAGACCAAAAATGTCTCATTCTGCCTGTTTAACAAATTTCTTTAATGTTCAATTCAAATACTGATCCCTTTATTGAGTAATGAATTCTTCTTCCTTAAACCCTATACATTATAATTAAAATTATCACATATATTTTTATATTTTATTTGTGTCACATAACCCAACTAGATGTGTAGTCCCATGTTTCTAAGCTTTCCAACTGTCCCATTTCCTTGCCCAGTGCTCTGCACACAATACACACTTAATTTCTGTTTGAACAAAACCGTTAAATATTGAATCAATAGTGGTGTGCTCAGTACAGAACATTTATTGTGGATTACTTGTGGTAGGCTGTCCATGCATTCAATGTCCTCTACTGTTCTCTGAAGTAGTATCAGCTTTTCTCTTACTAACCCAATCAGAATTAGGAGACAGACTTAAGGAAAATTCCAAGGTATAGGACTTTCGAGTAAACAACTTGCTTCTGGTCATCTGGGAAACTTCACTACAGTTTGTCCCTGCATTCCACAGACTGCTGCTAGCAGAGAAGGCACAGTAGTGGACCACCACAGACCTAAGACCTTTTCTTTGGTAAATACTGGTCTAGTGGTTACAGAAGGGGTTAAGGAGTGAAGAATAAGATCTATTAGCAGACTGTGGCCCAACTTGCTTTCTGACCTTGACTAAAAATTCCTCACTATAAAGTAAACAACCCGATAATTATACTATTAAAAGGATATAGATTTTTTTCATTTTTTTTTCCTAATGTGAGCAAACAGAGGTACAGTTCATAAATCTAATAAGCTCATAATATAAAGCTTACTGCTTCATCATCTTTGTTTTGTTTTTCATCTTGTTCTCGGTCAGAGTCTCTGTCACTTCCGTCATCTTTTTCACTTTGGGAGTCCCTATTTGTTTCTTCTTCCTCAGAGTCACTGCCTTTGTCAGATACATCGTCATCTTCTTCTTTTATAGCAGCCTCCTAGGAAGAAAATGAAGGCACAGAAGAACATTTAATTACTTGGGAAAGGGAAAGAGAAGGCTAAGGGAAAAAATGTTATACCCCAACTAAGGAATTCCAGCTTAACTGCCCCAGGTAGAAAACTCCTTGAAGACACAGCTTGGTTCTTTTTTTTTATCTTTGTATCCCCAAAACAAGAACAATAACAGATATTCGACAAAGTTTTATTGAACTGAATTGTGAAAAATATTAGTTCACATAGCAAATTATTTAGGTGAGATAGTGTTGTCTGAGTAGTTTAAGGAAAAGGTTTTCTAAAGTCTGCTTTAAAATGAAATGCTAACAATATTTTTATTTAAAAGTTTTAAGATCTAACAGATATTTCAAAATATTAAACATTTCTGCATTGTTAATTTTGTGTTATCTGCATGTCATACTCATTACTTCTCGGATCCACCATTTTGTTAGCTCGAGTATTTACCTCTCCCACAGAGATGACAACCTATCATCCTGCACTCAGCCTCTCTGCACTTAGTGAAGCCTAGTCCCTGATGACAGATGTATAAACTCACCACTAAACCCAAATTCAAAGCCCCTTCCCATTTGGTAGAACTTGCAAGAGTTTGCATTCTACTAAAACAGACTTAAAATGCAGGGATGCCTCCATGCTCCAAAGAGTATGATTCTATTGGGCAATACATTTTTCATCCTTTAAAAAAAATTTATTTTTATACTTAAAATACACTATAGTTGTTGTCAGGAGGGTGGGAGGTCCCCTGCTCCCACTCCCTGGGAGATCACAGTAATGGTTGTTGAGTGGGGAAAGACAGGGAGATTGTGTACAATGAAGGCATTTTCCAACAAACAAGTAAAGGTGCTACTTAGGGAAGAACAGAATTGCTCCCGAGATTATCACTGGTATGGAAAGGAGGTTCCTGGCTAGGACAGCAGAAAACTGGGGCTGTATTGGGTATCTAGGTACTCCCTCCTCCCCCTCACCCCCAAAGCTGAAGCTGAGACCTAAAAGGAAGAGAAACAGGCTTTCCCCTTTCTAGTCTAGTTCGCAGGCTGGTTTTGTGATTTTCTTAATAAATTTTAATTATGAAACAGTAAAAACATTATTTTTGTTTTGCTGGGAAGTCTATACCCAACTGTGTAATATATTCTTCCCTCTTTGAACTAGTACAGATGAGAGTAAGGTTCAAGCATTGTCTTCTCCCTACCATTTTCTCCTCCACTGTAAAATAAGTCTTATTTGCAATGCCTCTTTTATGTGAGATAATTTTCCTTTCTCCCTTCTTCCAATACATTCCTCTTTCTCAGCCTTCCGTTTTTCTTTTGAGAGCATTCTAACATCATAATCACATTCATACCCTCTGTCTAATTAGACCCCCTCTAACTGCCATAATGATGATCAAGTTTTTGGGAGTTATATGTATCATTTTCCCATACAGTGAGTGTAAACAGTTTAATCTTAGTTAAGTTCTTCATGAATTCTCATTCGTGTTAACTTTTTTATGTCTCTCACTTGAGTCTTGTGTTTAAATGCCAAAATTTCTATTCAGCTTTAGTCTTTTCATCAGGAATGCCTGGAAGTCCTCTATTCATTAAATATCCATTTTCCCCTCCCTGTAGAATTATTTTTAGTGGTAATTCTAGAGCCCTTTGCCTTCCAGGATATTATATAACATGCCCTCTACTCCTTTACAGTAGTAGCTGCTAAATCCTGTGTGATACTGACTATGGCTCCATAGTATTTGAATTAATTCTTTCTGGCTGCCTGCAGTATTTTTTCCTTTACCTGGAAACCCTGGAATTTTGCTATATTCCTAGGAGTTTTTATTTTGGGATTTATTTCAGGTGACAGGCAAATTTTATTTCTACTTTGCTTCTGGTTCTAAGATATCTGGGCAATTTTCCTTTATAATTTCTTGAAATATGCTATCAAGGCTCTTGTTTTGATCACGGCTTTTAGCTAGTACAATAATTCTTGAATGATCTCTCCTCGATCTATTTGCCAGGCCAACTGTTTTTCCAATGAGCTATTTCACATTTTTTTCTATTTTTTTTTTAATTCTTTTGACTTTGTCTTATTGTTTCCTGATGTCTCAAAGAGTCATTATCTTCCACTTGCCCAATTCTAATTTTTAAGGAATTATTTTCTTCAGAAAGGTTTTATATTTCTTTTACCAACTGGCCAATTATGATTTTTAAGGAGTTATTTTCTTAAGTATTTTTTGAGCCCTTTTTTTTACCAAAGTATTAATTCTCTTTTCATAATTTTCTTGCATAAGTCATTTCTTTTCCCAATTTATCCTCAAGTGCTCTTACTTGATTTTTAAAATCTTTTTTTTTTGCTTATTTTTAGTCTTATTTAGTTCTTGTAGGAATTCTTATTGGATTGTGTACAATCTGTAGTTTTCTTTGAGGCTTTGCTTGTAGACACGTTCATGTCGTCTTCTGAGTTTGTGTCTTGAACTTTCATGTCACCATAACAGATTTTTATGATCAGTTTTTTTGGTTTTTTGGTTTTTTTGGGGTGGGGATATTTTTTCCAGCTATTTCTTGTCTAAGAAGTTTATAGTACAGTTGGGTTCTGCTCAAAAGGAGGAGTAAATGGAGAGGGGTTATTGTCCCAAATTTCTGCCTTTTCCATGCTGCTGTTTTTATAGCTAGTTCTGTGGGGGCCTGTGAGTTTTCAGTGCTTCCAAGGTGGTATGATCCAGGGAGAGGTGCAGTCATGCTTACTTGGTCTGAACTCTGGTCCTTACCCACATAATATCCCTGTTTTCTTGCAACTACAAGCACTCCTCTCTGCCCTAGAACTGCAACCCAGAACTAGGTAATGGGTAATGGAATTGCCTGGTCCTATGCTAGTACTAGCAAAGGGTTCCTCTGGAATCTCTGACCAGGTGTTCAATACCCTTACCATTGCTGGGCATTAAGAGTTCCTGTTTCTAATGCTACTGTTGCTGTCACTATCTCCCCCACGTCCCACAGCTAGAGTGCACTAAGCTCCTCTCCAGCCCCCACCTTAGTGTCAGAGACCTTCCCTTCTGCCCTCCCAAGTTGTCCTGGGCTGGAAAAATGTCCCATCCCAACCTTTCATTATTTATGCCACTTTAGAATTTGATCTGATGCATTATTTTAAAGTTGTTTAAAGGGGAATGTTGGGAGAATTCATCTAGAATATTCCTTTTCCTTGGCCATCTTGGCTCCACCCACCCCCTCCAAAAAATTTTTAAGTACTCTACAGTAATGACAAAATGAATCATTTTCTCTGTGTGTGTGTGTGTGTGTGTGTGTGTGTGTGTGTTTTAGTAACCTGTGACAAAATGCTGTGTCATCCCTCTCCCAGATGCAACCAATTTTGAAAGAAAGGTAGGAGGATGGGGGAAGGAGAGGTACAAAATTATTAACTTGTTCATCAGCTACTACTTTTGGATTGGGAGTCTTTTCCCAATTCACTTAGAACAATAAAAAAGACAGTTTGACTGCACAGAGAATACTTACACTCCCAACAACCCCATTTGCCTGCTTTTGCTTCTGTTGCTTTGACTGGGGCAATGGCACAGAGGCTACCTTTTTTTTCAAAGGTTTCTTTTTTTTTGATTTAGCAGTTTTCTTAGGTCCTTTACTCTTCTGCTGCCATCCTCTAGTCTTATTCTTGTTGGCATCACCTTGCTACAATACACCAAAAAAGGGCAAGTGCAAAGTGTAACACATTAAAAAATATATATGCCTACAATTAATATTTTATGCAATTATCTTAACTACACATACACAAACTGAGAACTGTGGTAATGGATATGTTCTGGAAGTTAAATAAGTAAATTTTTAGATTAAAAAGGTTATAATAAATGTTTTTTTTAAACTTCCTAAAATCTACATGAACAAGTCAATCAGTTCCCCAAATAAAAGATTATTTCTTCAACCAATTAGTGCAGGTGCTATCATGAAAGCCCAAGTTCTTAATTAACTTGCCCCATCTTCCGCCAGCTGCTCTTCTGCAGCACAGATAGACTGTTCCTTTTCAAATACTTCCTGAGGGGAAAAAAAGGGAAAAAGAAAAACATTAAGTCAATTGGCAATTTACTACCAAATAACAAAGCATTTCTGCAGCAAAACAATATCAATAAAAGGTGTTTTCACCCCTCAACAACACATTATCTAATTACAAAAATACACCTCCACTGCTTATAATCTATCATATTTACCTTGGAAGTTTTTAGATGTGCAGCACTAATATGAATTTCTTGAATGAAAAGTACAATGTAACAAAGAATAGTTAATTCATATTTCACTGCAATTCTTAATGTGTCTTTAATTGAACATATAAAATATTCCATTTTAAATTTTATTTTAGCATAATTCCCAAGAGTTAAAACATGAATTTTTCTATCCTTTTTAAAACTTGAGAGAGTGTGAAAAGCCAGATATTGGAGTCAGGAAGATATTGGGTTAAGTCTCTGCTCTCTTACATACTAGCTGTGACTTTGGACAAATTACTTAATCTCTCAATGCCCTAGGCAACTCTCTCTTAGGCAGAGGTTCTTAACCTATGGTTCATGAACTTGAATTTTTTTTTTTATATCTTGATCATTTCATTACAATATAATTATATACTTTGTAATACTTATAGTTTATTTTATGCACTGAAAAACATGCTGAGAAGTGATCCAAGCTTTGTGAATTGCCAAAGGAGTCTAACAAGGCTATTAAGTTTCAGAAAAATTGCTTATCTGCATTTTTGAAGCAAATTTCCTCATCAAGTATTCTCTACAACAATGAAATCACAGATCCAGACCAAAGAAAAGATAATAAAACCAAACTGTACTAGTAGCATTATTTTCTGAAATGTAAAACTACAATGAGCTTAAAATAGTTTACTTAGGAAAATAATAATTAAAAAGCACTATAAAAATGGATTACATTACACTGACTGCATCTTTAAAATGTTACTGTTTTCTAACCAGATCAGCTAAAGAAGACCAAGGTGATTCAGGGTCCATAACAATAGGATTTAAATCATAATGAGAAGAGAGACACCAGTTTGCAAAGAGATGGAATAATTACGGCTTTTACAGCTTTAATGTCCTCTGTGATATAATTCGGCTAAGATACTCAAAAGAGTATCAGGCCCCAGTATTAATTATAGCAAAATTTTGGTACAACAATCAATCTGAAAAGTCTTTTTGAATTTACTTTGTTTTTTATCTCAACTTCATTCTATTCAGATTTCCATTAGAAAATACTGCTATTAAGAAAACAAGCTAATTTAGGAAGAATGATTTTTTTTTTTTTGGTTGGGCAATAGGGATTAAGTGACTTGCCCAGGGTCACACAGCTAGTTAGGTGTTATGTATCTGAGGCCGCATTTGAACTCGGGTCCTCCTGAATCCAGGGCCGGTGCTCTATCCACTGCACCACCTAGCTGCCCCCAGAAGAATGATTTCAAATTGAGCATACGTATACAGACAGTTCCTGCTTTAACATATGCAGACAGGTTCTGCAGATTTCTACATAAAACAATTTTTACACAGATTTGCCCACAGACATGGTTGAAAGGAAGGAGGAAGACAGAAAGGGGTCTGCATGCCCATGGAGGGTCAGGACATGGTTTTAAGGGCATGTGAGGGCCTGGGACAAAGAAGCAAGAGCAAGAGTAAGAACATGGGGGAGCCAGCCATGTGAGGGCCAGGGCCAGCAGTCAGAAACAAGAAGAAGAATACACAGAGGGTAGATACATGAAGGCCAGGATGATATGCAGGGACAAACAAGCAGGACTCAGGTGTGGATGGCCAGAAGACAGACATGGATGAGCGAGAAAGGACAAAAGTCTCCTCTCTCCACACTAGAGGTCTCAAGCCAAGCCCTCAATCAGCAGCGATGGCAGTCTCTGTCAATCTGTTCTTCTGCTTTCACTTGAAGGGTTTTCTTTAAGGTTTTTGTGTGTTTGTTGGTTTGGTTTTTTTGCGGGGGATCTGGGAGGCCTCAGAGAGCAAAACCAAGAGGCAGGAGGGGAGAGAGGGAGAAAAAGAGAGAAAGTGACAGAGAGAGAAAGAGAGAGAGAAATCATGAGTGCAAGCACACAGTAAAGTTAACATAGGTCTTTTTTTGGAATGCAAATTTCTTTCAGAACTCTTCATGTACATAGTCAAATTTGCATAATGCAGATTTCCATAAAATAAGAACTGAATTGATTTTTTTTTACAATTTTCAAGATTTTTATTGATCAGGTTAATTTCTTTTTTTAATTAACTTTTTTTCAATTACCAAACATTTATTTTCTTTCCCACTCATCTTTCCAGTATTCCAAGGAGGGTAGAGATGGAAATGAGGGATGATGCCTAACGGTGTATTTCCCAGGTCCTTTTTTATTTTTACTATTTGCCAAAATGTTTGGGCCAATTAATGCCCTAGAAACAGTAAATCAGCATGCTTGACTTTCTGCAGTCCCCACAAGGTTAATTAGTTCTTATCCTTTATCTTAGCCAATTTGCTGGATGTAAGGTGACACCAAACAGTTGTTTTGATTTTCATTTTTCTTATTAGTGACTGGGGAAAATATTTCATATAGCTGTTAACAGTTTGTAATTCCTCTTTTGATAAGTGTTTATATTCTTTGACTACTTATTTATCAGATAACATCTCTTCGTCTCCTATATTCATATTAATTATATGTCTTAGATTTTAAACTTTTATCAAAGATATCTGATGCAAAGATTTTTTTTTCCAATTAAAAGCTTCCCTTATTCTAGCTGCATTGATTTTGTTCATGTAAAAGCGTTTCAATTTTATGTAACTGAAATTAGCAATTTTATCTTCGTGATTACCTCTGTCCTTTATGTTTGCTTTCCTCCTTCTTTCAAGGAATCCAAAGTGCTTTCCATATCTAAATACTGTTTTTCTTTAGATGGGAGGTAATAATTATGCCTGATAGTGTAGCAATTGTCTCTTAAGCTTCAATGAGTATCCCTAACATATTAGTGTCAGACCTGAGGGCCAGCAATCTGAACATACAGGGATTTGTTATAATATATGCTAAGAGCTCACTAAATGGCATAATCACATTTTACTAGTTTATCTAATGTTTAGTAGTAAAATAAATACTACTTATTGTTGATCAAATCAATCAATCAATCATTAATATCAAAGCACATTAAATACGTGCCCAAAACATCAAGTCTCTTTGCAAATGGGAACAAAGGGAATTGGGAACATTTTTCTCAACAAAAAATGGATATAAAGCTACTTTCCTTTACCTAATTAATTTGTTGTGATAGGTAAATAAATAGTATAATAATACAGACATCAATTTTTCACAGCTGTACCTAGTTGAAGAAAAAGAGAGTACACATAGCATCACAACTTTGCTTAGACAAGAAATATCAAGTACTAGGGAGCAGATGGGCCATTTCCATGCCCAGAACTAATGTCTAAGGAAACAGATTCAAGAAGCATTAAGTGACCTCTGTAACTATCTTCACTACTGGCTACTGTAATACTCTTCCCTCTTCTCCCACCCCCAACCCATATTTCTCCATACAATTCACTTAGCTCTCCCTATACAGCCTCCCTCTCCTACTCCCACCCCCACCCCCACCAACCTAGAAAACATGCCAAACTAAATTCTGACCAGGAAAGTCAAGAAAAAGTCACAGTGAGTTATTTTTCCAGCCCAGGGCAGCTTAAGAGAGGCCTATTGACACTGGGGTGGAGGCTGGTCTTGAGCATGTTGAAGCAATGCCTGTATATGGAGCAAGGAACAAATTCCAGAATTATAGCAGTGTGGCTCTGAGCCCAAGAGAAGAGATGGGACTCAGTTCTAACCTTTATTCCACACATGAGACTACAGTGTCAGGAGATCAAACCAAAGGGGAGTCAGCCATTCTGAATCTGCAGAACCTTCCAGCTAGCCAACTATGACTGAGTACAGCAGTACTCTACAGAAACTCAACAATTTACAAGCTAACAGACCCAAACCAGGTCAGGAATTTGCAGAGTGCAAACCAGGAGAGTAGTGAACAGACCTCTTCCCAGATCACACAACTTGAGAAGCACACAAAAGCTTACAGACCCCTTTTTCTACTGAAAGCAATAGGACATTTAAAAAAAAAAAATCTCAGGCTACACATTCAACACAAACTCTCAGAGATGAGCACAACCCAATTCAATATTAAGTCCAAAGCAGGCGGGAAAAATGAGTAAACAATAACAACAAAAAAAGAATTCAATCATAAAACTCTACTATGGTGACAAAGAAGCTCAAGATACAAGACATGAACTGACACAAAGTGAAATGAACAGAACCAGAACATTGTATACAGTAACAGCAATACTGTACAATGAAGAGTTGTAAATGACTTAGCTACCTCAGTAATATAATGATTCAAGACAATCCCAAAGGACTCATGATGAAAAATGCTATCCACCTCCAGAGAAAAACTGATATTGTCTGAATACAGACTGAAGTATACTACTTTTCACTTTCTTTCTTTCTTTTTTTTGTTTAAGTCTTCTTACCCAAAATGAGAAATACAGAAATGTTTTATGTGACTACACATGTGTAACTTATATCATATTGCTTACCATCTCAGGGAGGGGGTAACAGAGGGAAGGAGGGATAGAATTTGGACTCAAAAGTTAAAAAAAAAGTTAAAAATTGTTTTTACATATAACTGACTAAATCTAATGTCTCATTGTCTGATGAAGGTAAAACTTAGGGTTCTTAAAGGGTACACATTAGTGGAACACAAATGGTGGCATATCCTACCAAGCTGGAAAAGTTTTCAGTACAGGCCCAGGTACAGCCCTAAGTCTGCCATTAAGTTGGTCACCAGATGACGTAGGGCCGTGGCAACTCATGAAATTCTCTACTAAGATTCTGGGGGGTGGTGGAGAGAAGAAAGGATGAAGTACAACAATTTGCATCAGTGAAAACAGTATCCACACCAATGAAATCACAGAGATTTTGAGGTAAAAGCACCACTAAAATAAATCTAACCAAAAAGAATACATTCCACATTTTTAGATTCATTAAGCAAAGCAACAAATAATTACCGCCATTGTCTGCCTTGTCAATTTGACCAATACTGTGACAAGGGATCCTACGGTGATATTATTGCTATCTTCATCATCTAATACTGTAAAACAAAAGGAATAAAGTGTTAAAAAATGAAAATTATGAGGTTCTTAGTTCTAAGTCAACCTAAGCAATAAAATTTCACCAAAACCAATTCAGAGCAGAAGCCCTATGAATTTAATATTCTGGTATTCACCAAATAAACTGGATTTTTAAACATTAGTTAATATGAAATTACAATTCTGTAATAGCCTGAAAATTATACAATAATTTTTTATTAACCTGGCATTACTATATTCTCTTAGGAAATAAACTTATAGAGTATAATCACAGTGACCACTAACTTACTTTGTCTTCTGTGACACTGTAGTGTCCTGGTTGTAACCTCTCTTATTTCTTCTTCTCCAACAATGTGGGCATAAGCCATGGCTCAAGTCCTCAGCTCTGTTCACGCTCTACTCTCCCTCTTTCCAAGATTTCATCTATCCTTGCTGCTTAAATTATCACTTATAATATTACAATGCTAACCTTGATTTCTCTCCTGACCTTCAGGCAATAATTGTCTACCCGAGGGAATCAGCAAACTACAGAGCTACTAATGGTTTTTACATTTTTAAATAAAGTTTTATTATATTTAAAAATGTAAAAACCATTCTTAGCTCACAGGACATACAAAAACAGATTTTGGGGGACCCCTGATCTACCTGGATATTCTGCCTTCATTTCAAACTCAAGTACCTCTTAGTTTCCCTATTTTTCTTGTCTCAATAACCTTCACTTGAAGGTTGGAAGGCATTCTTGATTTCACCTCTTCGTTTCCCACTATTTCCAATGAGTTACTAAAATCATGTTGTGATTTATCCACTGCTTCTGCCTCTCTAAGGCTTTCATCCTGTGAATACATCCTACATTCTATTGCTAGATTAACTTCCCTAAAACACTACTTTGCATACTTCAGCCCTCTTTTTCAAAAAACTTTCAGTGGTTCTCCACTGCTTACAAGATAAAACACTGACATCCCTTTCCATTATTCTCTTCCACATTCAACTACATGAACCTCTGAAATTGAATTCATTCCGTTAATTAATAATCTTAGAGTTCCATCATTCAACTAACTAGAAATCCAACTATTATCAACACCCCTGTGGCATATAATACCTATTAAGCAATCTTAACCAGAGCACATACCCCAAGTCAAATTATTTAGTCCTTTGTCCCCCTGGCCTAGATGCATATGTGTATGGATTAAAAGATCAGGGAAACCTTCATGAAGACAGGAGCACTTGACCTTGCATTGAAGATTTAGCAGGAATTCAAATGGAGGTGAAGAGGAAGATAAAAAGGGGTAGAGATAGGGAATGGCATGAGGCAAGAAAGCACAAAATATATTTGAGGAAAATTAAGTAGTCCAGTTTGGCTGGAGTTTAGAATACTTGATAGTAAGGTGAGTTGAAGTGCTAAGGATAAAAAATAAAGGCTTCCTCCTCCAGCTCTAAAATGTTACTTTCTACATGCCTATTAATATTGACAACGATAGCCCATAAAGGATATTGAGGAAAATAATTTTATTTCTTCCTCAAAATTGAGCCTAAGGAACAAATATGATGAGAGTAAACACAAAAATATAGTAGAACAATGTACAATATGTTTATATCTTAATTCACCAAATGAAAACTATCTTTCTTTAAAAGATATGTAATTTGGAGCAACAATTCCTTTTGTCTCACAATAGCAGTATTTCTAAACTTTGAGAATGAAAAATCCTCTATCACTACGTAAGTCTAAATTGTTCTTTGCAAAGTTAAGAAATGGATCTTAGTGTCGTTTCCACCCTGCCAGGAGAGTCACATGGAGAGATCAATGTGCAGGCTGAAAAACAAGAGAAAGATAAGGCAGAGGTCCAAGCAAGCTGACTGTGTTGACAACAGAGTGGCACCTGGATGAAGCCTTCAGAGATGTTACCCTATAGAAGACTTCACCACGTTCCTATCATCATCTGAATCCTTCTTGACACATGACATTGCAGATTTACTTGCTTCAAATCAATTCATACAAAATTCACTTAGTTATGTGCTGGAGCCTCCTGGTTTTTTTGCAAATTGTTCCATAAAACAGACTGTTCTCCCAAACCCAAGTCTTATACATATTATCATACTAAGATAGCACTATAGAGTCAGTCAATAAAACTTATTAAGTGCTTATGTATCAGGCACTGTGCTAAGCACTGGGGATACAAAAGTAGAAGAGAGTCCCTGCTATCAAAAAGTTCATGGTCTAATGGGGGAGACAATATACAAATAACTACGTACCAACAAGCTACATGCAGGAAAAATTGGAAATAACCAATGGAGAGAAGTCACTAGAATTAAGGGGGATCAGGAGAGACTTCCTGTAAAAGGAATGATTTTAGCTTGGACTTGAAGGGAGCCAGGAGGCAGATCTAAGGAGACAGGGTATTTCTGGCATGAGGGGATAGCCAGTGATCAGGAGATGGAATGTTTTATTTGAGAAAAAGCAAGGTTAGTGTCACTAGATTGTTGTAGGGAGAGAGAAGCGCAAGATATAGTTCAAAAAAATGTTCATCATTTATTTTTTATAATAAATTAAAATTTCTTGACCTGTGGGTTATAAGTAATGTTAGAGAGGGGAAAGTTGTATTTTTTTTTGTTTCTTAAGCAACCATATAAGCACTAATATTTCAAAGGGGCAGCAGTGTTCATTGACAAAACACGGTCACTTACCTTGTGATTTTATGTCCATAGTCACAAATGGAAAACTACCAAGGACAGCCATAACCTCTTCATATTTCTCATCTTCTAAGAAGTGCAATAAGTTGCGGCGATCAGATTCTTTTAAACTCACCAAATCCTGGATAGTTTTGATTTTGAACTTTAAAAAAAAGAAAAATAAGCTAAATAAGTCTATTACGTATTAATAGGGGAAAATGAGCACTTTAATTAGATCTTCAATGACTTGAAAAAATGTTAAGCTAAGTGTTTTATATTTTATGCTTTTCAAAATATTACTTATTTAGAATTTTAAAACATCAAATTCAACATTTTATTTGACCTTTTTCTCAAACAGAGCTAAACTGTCTGAAAGCACACAATGACACTTTGGGGAGAAAATAATTAAATGAATATTAAAATGCAACAACCAGTTTGATTATTACATATTGCCATACAGTAACCTGGCAACAAAAAACATTTTCTAGAGACTATTTGATTTTTTTTAAAAAGTGTCACCACACAATTATATCAGTGGTGTCTGTCACCACTACAAAAACAACACAGTGGTTTCTATCTACTTTGTATTAGAAACAAGAGCTATTCTCTTAAGAGTATTCAATGAAACCAAGACTAACACAAACATGCAAACACTTATTTTGAAGAACCAAAACCTAATCAACTATATACCTTTTTATGATTAGAAACCCGTCTAAGATTGTCCTCTTCAATATGAGGGAGCTGAAGAAGAGGAGATTTAAATTGCTGAAGGCCTTGAACAGACATCTGGGAAAGCTTCATGCAATTCTCCAGGGATCCCAAAGTTGGAGCACGAAACTCCCTTTCTTAGAAAGAATTAAAAAAACAAGGCTGCACTTTTTACATGCTTTACAATACGTTAATGTAACCCACACAAAATAAAGCAGGAGAATCAATTCTGACATTTATACACGAAAAGAAATAACATTATTTTATATCCAGCAAACCTCAAACAGGAAAAAGTATACCTTCCAAGAAATAAACAAGAAAGGAAGGGTACTGTAAAAAATAAACTATCTTTTCAAAGGTTCAAAGAACACCCTGCCATAACCACTACTTTAACAGTCACTTCTATTGACAGTCATAAGCTACCATATCCTTTGTCAGTAGCAAGACCAAGTTGACGGCATGGTAAGAATTTAGGTATCTTTGTTATTCTTTCCTGTGTTTTGCAAATTACTGTATAATGCTGATAGAAAAACATAAATTCATCTCATGAGCAGCTAAAGGTAAATGTTATCTTAAACTTAGGTGTGCCTTTCTTCCCCTTTTAGAACTTCTCCCATATCAACATATTCAAATCTTATAAAGCTGAATAAGATAAATAATAAAATCAATCAGCACCTTTTAAAGAAAACTATTTCATTAAGTAGTTAAGGCGAACATATTATCAGCTTCACTAAGAAAATGAATACGTTTTTAAAAACTAATCATGATCTCACAATTTTGATTTCTGGAATCCTTTCTTCGCACTACTAAATTCTTACATCCTCTTCAGAGAATATGAGACTTTATTACTTATTAGTACCAGTTCACTCCATAACCATTAAGTTTCAGTGTTTAAAACAAAAAAAAAAAA